>NW_009191652.1:2347-2617 GCF_000690835.1 Fulmarus glacialis | reverse complement strand
CCGATGGGCAGCCACGGCTAGCCGAGCCCCCGCCTGCGCGGCAAGCACTGGCACGGTCCTCACCGTCCAGGCCACTGCGGCGAGGCCAGGGGCTCCCGTCCCCTCGGGACCTGCTGCCCGAAGGACGTGTCCTCCCTGCTAGACTGGTGGGAGTCCGGAGGGGCATCGCCATTTGTCTTGCCATTGATTGCAGGACGAATGCTTATTGAAACAATTGCCTCTAATAGCTCGGGAGAGGCCATTATGGTCTGCCTGGGCAGTGATCTACGG
>NW_009191652.1:1951-2226 GCF_000690835.1 Fulmarus glacialis | reverse complement strand
TTTCAAAAAGTCCTTGTAGAGTTTTATGACATACCACTGTTATTGGTGCGTTGCTCATTGCTTCTTAGTGATAGCACCAAAGGGTGAGCCTTGCTTTTTGTGGAGTGGGGAGACAAACTTGCTTATATTTTACCTTAGAAACAGGGGGACTGTTGAGTGCAGCCTCCACGGAGCGGAGGGAGTATGTGGGTCTCAGGCAGGGGGTCCGAATCCTTAACCGGAGGGACAGAGCTGCCACGTGTGACCAGAGGCACCTTCTCTCCCAAGCCCTTCAG
>NW_009191652.1:0-1939 GCF_000690835.1 Fulmarus glacialis | reverse complement strand
GCAAAGGTCTCCAGCAGAAGTGAATTTTCATCCAAAGAACATGCAGCTTTTTTTGAAATTGAGGCATTTCATGAGAATGTGCCAGTCTGGACATAATTTTCAACAGGAAAGTCAAAGTGAATCATTTGGGGTTTTCTGTTTTGTTTTGATAATGGTGAAATGTCTTGTTTTGACAGAGACAGAATTGTCATTCTGTGATGCAAAAATGTTTTACTTCCACCTTCTCATTTTACTACATTTTCTGCTAGCTATAAATACACCATTCATAACAGTTATTAATTTATCATTATCTTTTTCTAGATGATATTTAATACTCTATGTAATTTTTTATATATGCTGTTGTGTTTTGACATCTAAGCCAAGTGTCTTTTTATTTTAGTCAAATGAAACAAAATTAAATAAAGATGCACAGACAAAAACAATTCACTGTTTATTGAAATTAAATATTTTCTTGTTTTTTAATTAATTTTTTTTTTTTTTTCAGTTTTCCACTTCCTGATGGGGAATGCAAATATATTCTAGGTGTGAGGCTGTGGAAAGCAGCTGTTTCCAGTTGATACGCTCTTAGGCACTCAAGTTAAATCAGTGCTAGCAATTAAAAAGCAAGCAAGCAGGTTAAAACAGTATAAGCAAAAATAATTTCCCCTTTCAGTTAATGAGGTTTCACATGGAAGAAGAAAGAGAGTGAAAGGCTTTGGTGTGACCTGTTGTGTAGCTGTTATCAGCCACAGTGCCTAGGAGATGGCTGTAGGATGTCGGTGCTCGCAGTCCCCATCTCATCAGCTCCCAGGCTGGAGTTTATGAGGTTGTACCTAGAAGCGACGGGGAACCTGGTATGGCTTCCCGAGCTAGAGGGCAATACCTCTGCCTCGCACAAACATCTACCTTTGGGTGCTGGGGTTTCTGTTATCGGTGTTGCTAACTTCTTGTATGGTGCTTTCACATTAGGCTGTGATAATGGCACTTATACATCACACTTCGAAGATGCTTTTTATTGACGTAATGTGAATATTATTGCCATCGTTTATTACGGGGAAGTATCTCATAGTAATTGAAATACAATATGGTGCCATTAATCACTCCGAATACGAAATGCTAACTTTAAACTGTTCATAGTATATTAAATGCTCCTCTAACCATAAAACAATTTGACTTGCAGTCAGATAGTTTACAAATGGCTGATGTTTAGGATTCGCGGTGATTGACATTTATGTGGCAGTGTTCATGTGCTCATGTTGCTGAACAACGTATTTTCTTTGGGGTTTCTGTGAAGAAGTTGGGACTTGCAGCTTTCTGGTTCCCTGATACAGAGGTATAAAGGGACGCAAACTGCAGGCATGACCATCGTCTGTTTAACAGCATCTCCACTGCAAACCCAAGGTACGCATGAGAGTCTGAAGTGCCCGGTGGGCTGTGTACAGTAAGCCTCCCTCCTAAAACATCGCTGGCCTTCTTTCCTTGAGATGCCTGGTGAATGAAAGCAGTAAAAAAGAGACAGAAACTCACATAGTGAGGTTTAAGGCAGGGACTGTTGAAATAAAGCCCATTTGCTTTCATGGGATGCTTTTCTAAATTCTCTTTGCTATATTACTTAGAAAGGAGAGGGTTCCCACTTTTAAAAATCATTTTCAGTCAAAAATTAATCCACCTACCAAAAAGGAAAAAACAATTTAAACTGATACCATAGGGAAACTATACCAGTGCTGTCTGCAGTGCTTTGGTCAGCTGTGATAAATCCCCTCCAGCTCTGCCCAGCTTCCGACCTCTCCTCACCGCCCGCACCTGGAGAAGTGAGCGAAAGCCTGGCAGGAGCAGCTCCAGCCCAGCTCCCGCTGCCAGGGGTGGCAAAGCCCTCCACACTCAGTGCCCTTGAATTTCGGCAAGAAGCTTCAGGCATTGGTGTCGGGCCGTGTCCATCCCTGCTGCCTGTGGCACAAGC
>NW_009191651.1:360-6394 GCF_000690835.1 Fulmarus glacialis | reverse complement strand
GGTGACGGGCGGAGACAAGGGGGATTCCTGCCCGCCCCTGCCAGCTCCAGAGCGGCAACATGAGTCGACGGCCGCTGGGCATGGCCGTGTGGGACCTTGGCGGAGGAGGAGGGAGAGAAAATCCCCACCCGCCAGCCCCCATCTTTCCATGTTTCCTGCAGTTAAATTGAGCGTAGAATAGTTTATATTTCTGTTCGACTTCACCTGCTCCTCACCAGGATAAGCATGTAACATACAGTGACTCAAGAATTGTGATTAGGTTCAAAATTGGCCACTCCTTTAATTTAAAGAGGGAAAAAAAACCCTTTCAAGCCATTATTTTTGGCACCAGCCGCCCCAGTATGTGGGCTTACATCATTCAGCTTGGACTTGGGTTCTGTCAACCCCCGAAGAATTTGGCCCAAATTAAAGTTTAAGTTATCAGATGCTTGAAGATGGCTATGGGAGTGTCAGATACAAGCTTTTCTATAACAGTAAGGTGTTCAAAGCCTGCTGTGTGGGTATACAAAAGATTTTTAAAAGAGGCTTGAGTGTTACGTTGCTAAACGCAAATCCATGACACAATGAAACCTATAAAGCAGACCTGAGGCAGAATCTGAGGTCACATGTAACACAAATGTAATACTGTGAATTTATCTGGGTCTGCTGTATATGGTCTTTAACACGTGCATTATGCAGCTGTAAAAGCAACACACTGGAAGGCTAAGCAGCAAGGTGGTTTTATGTACAAGTGGTTTTCATCTGCTTCTGGGGAGAGAGCAAATGGTCCAGGGGGCAAAAGAAGAATAAAAGCAATAAATTTGTTTTCAGCTACTAACATGCGCAGTGAACTCGATGGCAGAGCCTGGGGACTTCAGTGGCGCGAGTGACTTTTCCCAGCACTCCACAGTTTGTATTCCTGCCTGCTGCATCCAGGTGGTGCTGGGCCCCGCTAACCGGGGGCAGGGGAAAGGCTGCCAGCCCTTGTGGGGTTGTGTGGGGTGTGTGGGGCAGGCGGACGTCCTCAGCCGCTGCCTGGCTTCCACCTCTCTGACAGCAGAGGGGAGAGCTGTGAGCTTAGAGGATGCCCTGGTACTGGCATGCCTGTACCTGTATCCTGAATTACCTTTTGCCTGGCTCTGAATCATGCGTCTTTTTTAAACAGCATTGCAGTGGCTTTTCTTACAAGGCACCTTTTGGTCCTGCAAATTAATTAAGTGTGGCTTGTTTATTTAAGAAGCACCCTTATAGTTTGCACGGTGTGCTCAAGTGGTTGCGATGCAGGCGGTAGCGTGGCGGTGCCTGAGAGCCGGCTGTGGGAGAGCACAGGCTGCCTGGCAATCCCAGAGCCGGACTCATTAGTTAACAGTCGCTGATAATAGGCTTTGCCACCTGGGATTTCCTGGAGAAACAGCCTGTCTTAATACAGACCCACAGTGTTTTCTCTTTTAGGGAGATGTTTTCCTCATTGCAGCTGTGTTGAAAGCCTTGTGAAGTGCTCTGGCTTCATTTTAATGTATGTGTTTGTTTTAAAAAGCTGTGTACAGAAATTATACTTGCTAACCAGAACAGGGTATTAGTTACCTTACGTAGTCTTTTTTTGGCTTTAAAGCCATCGCTTATCAGAGCAGGCAAACGTTAGAAAGATCTGTGTACCCTAAAACTCCAGAAGAAGCCGTATAAGGAGAAATTTTGTTTTATTTATTGTCCGTGTTAGTAGGTAATTCTTCCTGACTCTGCAATTAACTTTGAGGAATAAGCCAAGGAAAGCTTCTAAAAAGCTCTGCAGGGGGATAATGATTACTTAATCCTGTCTAAGGAGATTTTAATGGAAATAATATAAAATCATATTATATTAAAAATTATTCCTTAAGGACAAGACAAAGCTCAGGGAAGTCCCCAGCAAAGATTATTTGATTTCAGAGAACATCAGATTATGTCTTTAAAACTCCTCTTCCATCTGTTTTCTAGTGTATGATGTTTCGTTTCTTTCCTTTCAAAGTCTCCTGTACCAGGTTGCCCCGGTAAGATTAAAAATCAGTGGGAAAAAATGTATCTGTTCGCCCCCTGGTTCCTTTCCAAACAGGAGGACTTCCAGATTAATTCTGGCATCCTACACAGCCTGAAACACCCTCATGTGGTGTAAATGAAGTATTGAATAGCTCGCTATTGTCAAACAGGCGACTCGCAGATGCCAGGGCTTGGCTTAATGAAACGAGCAAACAAAGGCGAGAGAGAGAAGCAGGTAATATATTGATATGAACTGACACCGAGGCTATGAGCGGTGGACAGAGAAAGGGGGAGAAGTCAATATTACAAGGGGTATATTATATGATAGACATCGAAGTATTTGCAATGGACTTAGGAAATGCAAAAAGTGCTGTGATAGTCACGGTGTTTTTCTGACTCGATGTAAAATGGGAAATGAACACCGCTATTTGGTCTACCGCACTCGAAGAAGCAGCGAGCTGGCTGCAGAGCTTTGTGATTGAGTGTGTCTGGTGGTTTTAAATGTTAAATAATTCCATTACAGTCAGGGTAAAAATGGTAATGAACAGCTTGGAAGAGTCTGAGTATACTTACATGAAATGGTGAGCAATTAGCTTCTCTCTGTGAGAGTGAATCCTGCAGTTTTCTTCTCATCAGTAGCAAAGTGACCTTTAAAATATGCAGATGACATAGAAGCCATTTCAATAACGTATTTGATCTATTGTCTGCTGATAAATTGCATGTAAGGATTTGGAATTTACATGGCACAGTAGATTTGGGACTGAAATGGAAGATTTTGAAAACATTAACTGAAAGCTTTTTAACAGTAGCAATGCGCCCTGTTGAATAATGGGACGTGTTATTAGGGTATTCAACGCGGTAAGGAGAAGGAGGCTACGCTCCCGGTAGCACTTGATGTTATCAACTTGTTTTCAATTGCTTTAAAGCACTTTTAAAAGTTCATTGTTCTGGCTTTATATTCTGTATATGGCAGTCCGAGCGCTACATGTTAAAATTGAAATAAAACACATTTGTGTGTTTGGAATTGGCCAACAGCGAAACCCATATGCCTCTTAGTGCTTAACTAGCATCAGCCTGATCCCCCCAGCTAATCTTTTTACTATGTATTTGAAAACAGGAGAGTTAGGGGTATGGGAATGGGATTGGAGCTGCTAGATTGTCTGGGCTGCCCATGGCATTGGCTTGTACTCTGCACCGAGGCACAAGGGAATAGCTGAGCATTTTCAGATGCCTTATGTAAATCTACATAAAGCACAAATATGGCTATATAATCTGTGGGGAAAAATGCATAGTAAAGTTTTAGTCAGGCCATCCTCACTGCTGAATGTGACTCATCTGTGAATACTCCAGAAACATAGAAAAATACAACCACCTACTGACCTTGATAGAGAATTAAAAAAAATGTCAACAGTATGATATTTTTCCTGCCTGCTTAGGCATTCATTTTTGCAGCTACTTAAACACACACTTGAAGTGGAGCATTTGAACGGTCTCAAGTGACAAGACCCTAGATAATTTGTGGGTTTAGTCTGTGGAAAACAAAATTGTATTATTAATGCACATTTGTTCCCTCTGGCCATTGCAATTAATGTACATCATTGCAGGGTTTGGTACTGATTACAGAACGAAATTACAGAGTTTTGCGGAGATGGAAAAAGGTTGAGGTTTTGGGGAAGGGAACAGGCAATTTAATGCTCCTCTTTTCAAGAAAAGCATGAGAAGGATTTTTGGACCATAAGAAAATTCTTCTGGCAGTTACTGCCCGCAAGTATCTGTGCATCGCATCTAATGCTCACAGCTGAAGTCTCACCCTGCGGTGCTGAAAGGATGCATCTCCTCATTCTCTCATCATTCTGGTTTTGAACTGTTGGCATCCCGCATAGTCTAAATGTCCTTTGCTGCTTGCAAGTCTAGAAACCATCTTAACCACAAGAGCCAGGGTGTACTCATGCTGCACGTCATAGCGTGGGGATGCTGAAACTAGCTGTGAACAAGTGAGGAAGCTGCTGTGCTGTGGGAGCACTGAAGTACCCTGATGCTGTCACATGCTCCAGTACTATTAAAACATGATGGCAAGGGTCAGAGACTTTTGGGAGGCTGTGAAGGGAGCAGGTTAGAGACTCTCCCCACTCCAGCTTTAGCCCCCCTCTTTTCTAGCTGATCTGATGGCAGAGGACTGCTAAGGCCTACTCTCCTGGTAGAGGCTACCGCCCGAGGCAATTAGATTCGTTTTCCCACACCAGAGCACATCCCGCCTGCTCCCCTTCAGACTCTGCTGTCTGTCGTACGCACTCCATCTTCTTTATGTCATTTGAAAGATGGGAAATGCAGGATGGGGCCTGGCAAGAACACCAAGAGTACATGTCAACACTCAGACCTAATAGTTTTGGCTCTAGACTACAGCGTCAGTGTTTAGTTTCAATGACCACAGTGAAGTACTGCCCAAACGCACAAAGATGTCCTTGAGACCATACCAACCTCAGTGAAATGGCTACCCCTGTGCTGCAAAGCTTTCCCGTCCTGGAAAACTAAGCTGTAAAACAGCCGTGGTTGCCAACGGTATTTAAGGAGTTCACATGCGCTGGTTTTGCTGGGCGGTCCCAAGCTGTGATGGTGGGAATGTGAGAAAGAGAGTGAGGTAACGTTGTGCTTTAAAGAAGATAGACTTGCAGGGATACGGACCAGTAGTGTCACTAATGAAAAATGTTGGAGCTCCCACATAATAATCCTTCTTTCAATTCAAGATATAAATTTAATTACAAGAGAAAATGTTTATGAACCCGTACCTATGGCTTTGAATAGCGTGGCCTGGTCTCTCCTACATCAGAGGCAAATGTACTGGGTGGTCTTAACAGCAGAGCTGCAGGACAGTTGAAAGCATGCCAAACCTGTCCTCCGTGTTCCGCCTTGAGCGTGAGGAGTCCTAGGTCAGGCGTGCTTTGTGAAAACCTATTACTGAAATGGCACGATTTTTAAGGTTGTTCAATATCAAAGCTCTAAAAGCAAAATGTCTTTGCTTCCTTCCTTGAAAAGGAAAATGCAAATTTATGGAAGGAGATAGATTCTGGTTGTATTAGGTGAAAATACATACTTAAAATATACATATTTACAGATACATTAAGTTTATACATACTTCAAATACATAGTTCAATTAGCAGTTTTACTGTGTATTAATGAAAACATTCTATGACTCATGTGCAAACTTTAATACACCAAATGAAAAATACCTGTTTATTTAAAAAATACTTCCTTACAGACGAAACAGATGACTGCTGAAACATATACCCCTGGTATTTAGTATTCAGCCTTTAGTAATTAGTGAAAAATTATCTTTCAGAGCAATGTTTGTTTTTTTTTTTTTCACTAGCATATGATAGAGTAGACTTCAGTGTTGCATACCTGGTCGTCTCTATGTCCCGCATAGAGTGAAGAGTATGGAAATAATGTGTTTGTACATATTTGTAAGAAGCAGTTAAGAGAACTTGCTCACAAAGCATTATCCTTCAAAGATATGTAATAACGCGAGGGAGAAAAAATATATCTCGGAGGATCCATTTTGTGTATCACAGCAAATCCAGAAATTCTTTTGGACAAAACGCTTTACCAGACAGCTAAATGCAGCGTAAGGCAGAGTGTGAGACTGTCAGGGAAAGGGAATTGCTGAAAGAGCAGGTGGAAGGGATCGAGGCTGCCGCATCTTGATCCTTAAGGTCTTCTGCTGTGGTGTTGACTCTTGTCAGGTGCCACACGTAAACTGCTCCAGCTAATACACTTACTAACCAGTTGACATCGTAAAACCATAGTGTTGGCCCTCTGGATTGGGGGTAGCTTCTCTGGTGCTACCGTAGGGTGAATACCAGAATCCAAGCTCGCAGCCCTTTCCTGGTATACGCGGGGCGGCTGCGTGTGCGTGAGTGCCCACACGTACGCGTCCACGCTGAAGAGGTGAGCACATCCCCACCAGCGTATCGCCACGCAGGGCGGCAGTAGAAAGCCGTGGGTACGTGCAAAGCTTCACAGCCAGTGCCATCAACAGTAAAGGGAG
>NW_009191651.1:0-294 GCF_000690835.1 Fulmarus glacialis | reverse complement strand
CCTGCGGCTGCCCCCTCTCTCGCCCCAGACCCCGCCGTTACTCTGCCCTGCTCAGGCGCTATGCCCGTTCCATCGGTCGGGTGGTGCAGAAAGAGAAGAAAAACGGTGGTGGTGGTGGTGACGTCGGTTGTTGCAGATGCACTGTGACGAGCGCGTCCCTCCCGCGATGGGGTGAAAGGGGGCGGACTGACCTCCTCCCTCGCAGGCAGGCCCGTGCAATGACACCAGGGCGCCCACCCCCGGGTGTCAAAATGCACGTGCCTGAGCGGGCCAACTACAGAGGAAGCCTGAAAC
>NW_009191650.1:0-40209 GCF_000690835.1 Fulmarus glacialis | reverse complement strand
CAGTCAGGGGGAACTTCACCAGATTGCCACAACTACTCAAATACAAGGGATAGTGGCTTAGCAACTTCATCCATCTCATCAGGTCCCATGGACTTGTGCACCTTCAGGTTCCTTTGATGGTCTCAAACCTGATCTTCTCCTACAGTGAGCGGTTCTTCATTCTCCCAGTCCCTGCCTTTGCCTTCTGCAGCTTGGGTGGTGAGGCTTGAGCACTTGCCGGTGAAGACTGAGGCAAAGTCATTGAGTAACTCAGCCTCCTCCCTTTCCCGGGTAACCAGGTCTCCCATTTCGTTCCGGAGAGGGCCCACCTTTTCCCTAGTCTTCCTTTTATCACCAACGTACCTATAGAAGCTCTTCTTGTTGCCCTTGATGTCCTTGGCCAGATTTAATTCTATCAGGGCTTTAGCTTTCCTAACCTGATCCCTGGCCACTCGGACAATTTCTCTGTATTCCTCCCAGGCTGCCTGTCCTTGCTTCCACCCTCTGTAGGCTTCCTTTTTGTGTTTGAGTTTGTCCAGGAGCTCCTTGTTCATCCATGCAGGCCTCCTGGCATTTTTGCCTGACTTCCTCTTTGTTGGGATGCATCGCTCCTGAGCTCAGAGGAGGTGATCCTTGAATACTAGCCAGCTTTCTCGGGGCCCTCTTCCCTCTGAGACTTTATCTCATGGTACTCCACTAAACAGATCCCTGAAGAGGCCAAAGCCTGCTCTCCTTTAGTCCAGTAGTGAGCTTGCTGTGCGCCCTCCTCGGTGCCCTAAGGATCTTGAAGTCCACCATTTTATGGTCACTGCAGCCAAGGCTGCCCTTGAGCTTCACATTCCCCACCAGCCCCTCCTTGTCGGTGAGAACAAGGTCCAGCATAGCACCTCTCCTCATTGGCTCCTCTATCACTTGGAGAAGGAAGTTATCATCGATGCATTCCAGGAACCTCTTGGATTTTCCCTCCAACAGATATCGGGGTGATTGAAGTCCCCCAAGAGACTTTTCTAGCAAGGCAGCCTGTGCATCAGACAGGTAAATATTAAGCCTGAAGTTGCTGTAAAACACAACTGTGTGGAAGGAAACAAAGTTGAAAAAAACCATTGCACTGAGACTTGCTAAAAGTGGGAGAGAACATTAGCCTTCAAAGTGAAATATTTTGCAAGTTAGCCAGCCAAGAACAATATTAAATACCTGCATCAGGGTCTTAGGAAAGCATAGAGATGGGCTAGTCATACATGGAAATGGAGGCAAAGCAGAAGCAGACTGTGGTTCTTAGTGGATGTGTACAGAAAGCTCAAGAGAAGTTTGTGTGCTCTAAGGTGTGCCTAGACAGGCACATATAATAACTACTCAATTCAATTAGCTGGTAAGTTTTGCCTTTGTTCTGCTGCTCATTGCCACTGGAGCTGTTTTAAGGTGACAATGTTGAACCTGCACTAGAGACAGAAAACCAGATGTTTCCAGGGCACAAAGTCTGAGGAAGGGGAGTATACCCTGGAAGAGAGGCTGTGAACTTCCTTCCAGAGTTTTGTCTGTTTATATGCTCTCCCTTTTCCTGGGAGATGGTTTCCCAGGCTAGATCTCAGTCCATCCCTATGCATAGTCCTGGAGACCCAGGCCTGCTCAGGTATTGGCTATGGGACCCCTTCAGAATGCTGCTGTATTGCATATAAGCAATGTGCTTATGTCTTAAGGTAGACTGTTTGAATAGGAATTTTTTCTGTCTTGTTTTCTATTCCTTTAATTTATTCTTCTATCAGCCTTTTAAGAAGCTTCTGCTTTATAATTGAGAACTATCCACTGTTCTTTACACACTGCTCTTAGAAACTGAGTTTCCGTTTAGAGAAGTACAATCGCTATCTGGTTTCAATCTAGACACTGAGAGGGAAAAAATGCATTACTAAATTGTAGTGAAAGCTGTTTGAAAAAGGAATACTGAATCAGTCACCATGTGCACACAACATTGTGATGGTTTTGGCTGGGATAGATTTCATTTTGTTTGTAGTAGCTAGTACGGGGCCCTGTTTTGGATTTGTGCTGAAAACAGTGTTGATAACACAGGGATGTTTCAGTTACTGCTGAGCAGGGCTTACACAGAGTCAAGGCCTTTTCTGCTTCTCACCCCACCCCACCAGCGAGCAGGCTGGGGGTGCACAAGAAGTTGGGAGGGGACGCGGCTGGGACAGCTGACCCAACTGACCAATGGGGTATTCCATACCATATGACGTCATGCTCAGCATATAAATTTGGGGGAAGAAGAAGGAAGGGGGGAACGTTCGGAGTGAGGGCGTTTGTCTTCCCAAGTAACTGTTATGCGTGATGGAGCCCTGCTTTCCTGGAGATGGCTGAACACCTGCCTGCCGATGGGAAGGAGAGAATGAATTCCTTGTTTTGCTTTGCTTGCATGTGTGGCTTTTGCTTTACCGATTAAACTGTCTTTAGCTCAACCCATGAGTTTTCTCCCTTTTACCCTTCCGATGCTCTCCCATGTCCCACCAGGAAGGAGTGAGCGAGCAGCTGTGTGGTGTTTAGCTGCCGGCTGGGGTTAAACCACAACAAACATTCAGGAAAACTTCTCATTCCTTCAGTCGCGTCTGACAGTTGACTTATTATTTTAACACAATTATTCTTTTTTAACGTTTGCTTGGATAATGAGGACTGCTTCCAATTTGATTGGGATGTGAATGGTCCAGCACTTATATTTGGACTTTTGGAGTCAGGTCTGTTTTGATGACTGCTTTTTTACACTATTCAAGAGATATGCAGATCTGAACAATAATTCATTTTACTTTCAACACATGACAGTCATTTAAGTTGAGCCCTTTCCCACAAACAAGGAATTTTTTTTTTAATTTGAAACTCTTTTTGTAAGAAAAGGCTAATGGGTTTGACAGCAGTGAAACATATAAACTGCAAACAAACCAAATTTATTCCTCACAGAAAGGGAAGATGGAGGTTGTTACCATGGTCACAGGTGGAACACAAAAGACAAGGTAGTTGTGTGCAGAAATACCTACAAAAATATGCAATCCCGTTCTTGGGCTCAGTATTAGGATGTCAGGTAACTGAATCAGGAGAAAAACACAAGGAAGCAGGAAGCAGAAGGAGAAGTGCAGAGGAGGCACGAGGCTGTGGACAGAAATTTGTTCATCTAGAGGCTGGCTGGGTGAAGATGTTGGTCTCACCTTGGTGCCCTGCTGCTGGAGGCACAGGCTCCCATGGTAGCATGCTATCTAGTAATCCATTTTAAACAAAACTGTGGGTCTAATTCAAGTAGGCTGATTAAATTGTTTATATTGTTATAATAGTTTATACTTTTACACTAATTGCTGCTGGCTGCTTTGCCTGAAAGGCACTGGGGCAAGAGCACACAGCTGCTCATCTGAGGAAAGCTGGTGACCTCTCACTGGTGAGCAGGACAGAATGGTCACAGGCAGCAATGTCTCATCTCATGCCAGGCTACAGCTTTAGACAACAGGGAAAAGGATGAATCACTAATTGATACAAAATTATTAATCATTATTATTATTGTAATGTCCAAGGGCCTATCAGAAAGAGCTCCCTGCTCCACTGGCCACTGACCCAACCAGAGAAGTAGCCAATCTCTCCTGTAACCTGGAAGCCTCACGGAGAGCAGCAGTGGAGCCATGGGCACACACAAGTGCAATGAACTGCAAATAGGATATTTATCTCTGATCTTTTTTCAGAGAGGTGTAGGTGTCTGTAGAGAGCAATCTGAGTAATACACTTGGATAAGTGAGATAATGGGCTAGTCTATTTTAAGAGGGTAGTTTTCCTTGTGTTGATTATTGCACGTACCTCTACTTTAATGAGGAGAACCTTGGCTTTACAGGAGGCCTAGAAGAGTTTATTTTAAAAAGAAAGTTACTATTTAGAGTGAAATATTTGTAATAGGGTCAGATTGAAGATTTTTGACTCCAGATACCTTCCTCAGCATAGGCATTTTGTTCCAGGATATCCAATAAATCCATATAATACAAAATATCCACATATGCATCATGTATGCAGAAGGATATACTGGCACAGACAGTTCGGTGGTAGTCCTTAATTCAGAGACCAAGGCAAGAAACTAAAATATTGCAGCCTTTACTTGTATTACCATTTTGCATTATTTCTAATACGAGAAAAGATCCTACAAAGAAAACAGTATATATGCAGTTTGCCATATTTGCAAAGCAAGAAGATTAAGTATTATTTTGGATGAAGAATATATCATTTGATAATAAAATCAATTTATATTAGAGGAGGAGAAATGTGATAAAGGACACTATTTCATGTGAACTTACCATGGGCAACGGTAATTAGTCAACTCCATGGGCAAGAGAGGATGATGGAGCATCACGTTTTTGAACATTTTGCCAGCTGGGATCTTCTGTCACAGCTACACACAGCTCTGGGTTGCTTCAGTTTCTCAACCGAAGAAGGATTGTGAGATGTGAGGTTTCAGCTATGGCTTTGTCAGGCTTTTTTGTAGCTTTGAGAGATCGTGTCAGATCTGTATTTTTCAGACATCTTCATAATGTGCTGTTGTAGTTATCCTAGAGAAGAGACTTGTGTTGTCAATTCTGCTAGGCCAGACAAAATGGCCTAAATTAATTTATCTCTTTTTCAAATAACCAAGCAAGCAAACTGCAACTGAAGAGTTTATTGCTGTGTTTGAATGCTAAACAGGATGGTGATTTTGGAAAACCCTGTTTATGCAGTATATTGACACAGATTACAGAGGCAGAATAGATTCCCAAATCTTGCAAGTTTCTGTGCTCTCAGTGTTAAGAAGGCTGCAACCTGAGGCTTTTGTGGGTTTCTGTGCAAAAAAATACGATGAACAAGAAATAAATCAATTTAATATGATTGGATGATACAACAAACTCTGCAGGACAGAGTCTCAGCCCTCCAAACAGTCCTGAAGGGCACAAAACTGGGCAGGACACTTAGGATTTCAGGTGAGAAACTCATGCTACAGTGTCTCACACAATCCCTGCTGCTGCAGACTCTGAGCGTCACAACAGCTACACACAGAGCCAAAGGGAACCTGCCAAGTCCTTTGTCTGCCCATACAGGACAGAGAAAACAGAGCAGTGTTTCCTTCCCAGGCTGTTTTTGTTGATACTCATTTTATTGTGATGGCCATATCACGATATTTCTCCTGATAGAGTGATGTTATTGCAAACCAAGCGCCAATCAATGTTTTGAGTTTTCTCATTAGACTAACAACAGGATTCTACCGGGAGGTCACAGTGGGGACAGGTGGGTGACATGGGGCAATTTCATTTCATACTGCTTGTTTCTTTCTCTGAAAACTACATTTCAGCCAGAAAATGGAAATGATATTTGACATTCTGAGAATCATCAGGAAGGAAATGGAAAGCAGAGAACAGTTTGTTTTGTAAGAAAATGGCCAAAACCTATTCTGAGCCCCATTTGTTATGGCCAGAAGTTGACGTAATATCCAATATCATCAACGACAATGCTGTACATGCTCACAAACTTCTACTGATGATCAGTACTAAGCAGCGAGAAATAAAACTTGGCAGGGAAAGGTAGCACAAGGAAAATAACTTCTATTTTAACCATGCAAAAACAGTTTTGAAATTACATATATTTTGTGGGAGAAGCTAAATAATTTCCAAACCAGACAGTGGACTTCTTTCTTCTAAGAACTGAGGGAATAAAGCTACTTTTTTGTCTTGAAATAATTAGCTTACCCAAGTTTCTGCATATTTTGTTCAAACGCCTTAGATCTGGATCTATATTTTGTTCACAGGAGAGGACCAGAGCAGGATCTTAGGTCATTTCCTAGCAGATTTGAATGCTTTGAATAAGCTTCAAAGCTATAATGAGCATACTCAGGGCAGAAATCTCAGAAGGTTAGGGGAATCTTACACCAGCTAGGATGAAAGATTTTTGATAATTCCGATGCCTATTTATTCTTCATTATTTATCTCTCTTGCTGGTAGCACCCAGATAACCGTATCAGGTTCTGTGCACTATTACATACCTGTGCAAGCGCGTGGCTGAGCAGTGAGTGAAGGCCCATGCGGCTTGACGTCCATATTGGAAAACAGTACAGAAGGCACCGCCTGGGCCGCATCGTATGCTTTCATAGAAATCTCCATGGGAGAAAGTAAGTCCTTAGAAAAAAGCCCTAGAAAATTCGGTTTCTGTTGTTTCTGTCTTATTGTAGGAAAAGAGAGGGCTATGGGGCTGCAGAGTTGTTGTAGTGCAGTTTCTCTACCCGGAAGTCTCCAGGGTTTCCAGAAACAGGCAGATTCACTCCCCTCTGTCACTTCCCCCAGAGGGTTCCATGTTCACTGCAACATGGCCCATATAATGTCAGCATGTCCACAAGTCTCCCTTTTCTCATACAGAGAGGAAGGAACATGCAGCATCAACCCCTTGTAAGTTATATCACGTTATCAACATTGATAAACTCAAGTTCTCCAAAGTCAGCATGAAACTCTGAACCGGTGCTCCCGCGTGTATAATATATTATTCATTACTATAGTCAAGCAGAATTGTACTATGCTTTCTTAGGTCGCCTGCTTCATTAAGTCACAAAATCAACAAAGCTATTAGTACTTTAACTTGTCATTTTTCAATTTGTGGCCCATTTACGAGCGATGATTCCAACCCTGGTGTGAAGGAAAAACGGCTAGTAATTAATGGCCTTTCTTGGTGCTACTCCCTGTCCTGGTTACAGATTCATTTTCTGAATGCTGGACGAAGAAGCGTGGCATAATCCGCCTTTTACAAATGCAGAATCAATACAAAGAGCTAGTAAAGGCAATGTACCCCTACATGTTCACCATCTAACTGAGATTTATAGGACCTGGTTTTTACTTGTGCTTTTAAATGTAAAAACTGCAGGTCCCAGTGATACTGGTCAGACAAGGGTGTTCAGACTTATGCAACCCAAGAAAAAAACCACTGTTTCAAATCAGACTTTCTGTGCCATAATGAGATACACACAGTTAACGACTAACTGGGAAAAGAAAGTGGTTTAAGTGACTTATCAGGTGGAATTTATCATGTGATGAGAAATGGCAACAGCAAGACATCCTGGTAAGGAGGGCCTCGGGTTTCATCCACAGACCATCATCCAACGTGGTGAACGTTACGAACACGACATATAAAAGGGTCAGGGCAGCAGAGAAGGAGCTGAGATCTGTGATCCTGAGGAAGCTCTGAACCACTTCCAGATATTAATTTTATAAGCAAGAAACGATCAGTGGATCTCATTGTCACTATATATCATAGGAATAATAATTCCTGGAAGGAATGTAAGGCATGCTGGAAAAACAACACCTAGATAAGAACTGTGGCACACGTAACCAATAGTTCACCCTTGTATTTAGATGGAGTCTGTTTAAAAACTGTCTTGTCCTTCTAGATTTTTAAGATTGTCATATCAGGCTTGCTTTTATATTTATACTGGACTAAACAAAACCAACTTCTTTTTCTTTGTCCACACACTACTTAGCGTGACTGAAGTACTGTAGCTTTGTATGCAACATTCCTCACAGACTATACTGACTTGCAAAAAAATGCATGTATCTTTTTTTGTCTTTAAGAAATTAAATTACTTAAATCTACAATCTTTAAATTTCGCTACTGAGTGGATTTTTAGAGTATTTTCATATACTGACTCTGAAACAAGCATAAAAGTCTTGAGAGTTTTTCAGGGAGTGTCTAGACTTCCAGGCAGTTTTTCAGTCAGACTGAAGGCAACAACCAGTGCTTACGGTTGTGAACACAGTATTTATCATTTGGCTTTTTTGGGATTATCTCCGAACTCTGTCTGTCTGAACTGTAACTGCTTAACACTGTATTTCAGGTCATTAAACAAAAAAATTTGAAGTAGTTCTTTTTTGAAAAGGGATAGTTCTCTGATCACTGGTTTTCTAGTGATGGAGTGTCATTGATTCTTTATTCTCCTTTATGTGAACTCAGCTAGAAGATAACAGTTTTATGGCTCCAAATTTATTTCCCTTTTATTTTTAGTAGTGAGACAAGAGGAGTCATCTGAAGTCATAACATATGAAAAGGAAGTGTAAGGGGAATTTAAAAATCTGAGATTGTTCTGTGCCATGAATCTAAATGACCAAAATGTGAAAAACAAATTGTAGCTTTTTGTCAAAAGAAATGATAGTTTCCTTATGATTCTCCCTCCCATCCACCCACACTTTTCTGTTCAAGTGCAGCGAGTCTTAATTAATTATGGATTATTGTATTTACATGTAAAATTTATTGTATTATTTAAGTCTGTAGCAGTTTGCCATTAAATCTAGCACAAAGTGATAAATGGACGAGCAATTCCATTAATTTTCTCCTATGAAGATGTTAGATTATGAAATGGATACTATTTCTTCAGTCAATGACATTAAATATGATGGTGCAGATGAACACAATAGACATTTCCACATTTTCCAAATATATCACAAATTAAATGTAAAAATCCAGAGTAATCATATGCGTGAGGAAAGACAGACACAGTATAGCATAAGGCAGCAGCAAGAAACAGTACATCTGAAAAAATGAGGAGAAAGTAGCAGTATGTGCAAGACTTGCATTTCCTACATGCAACAGGATAGAACAGCCTCTGCTAGGCAGTACCTTTGCAGGTGGAGGTGACTCTGTCTTCTTCTGCAGTGAAAACACAACCTTGGTCAGAGGTTGGGTCCAGCCTCATGTAATTCGTAACTGCGCCGAAGCCCCAGTCTTTTTTCCCTCTGCTCATGGGTCTGGCCCCCAGAGACTGGAGCTTCTCCTGGATGCACACCTATGTGAAACCTCTGTGTGTGCTCCTTTTTGCACAGCAAATAACCCTAAATTGACGTGGAGACAGTAGTGAGTTACTAGCAGCCTTAGCTTTGTGTATTTTATGGTAATCTATACATTTTGAATCGATGTCATACCTTGGAATAGCGAACTCTCTTAGGAAAACTATAGTTTAACAAGATTGTTAAAGTTCAGTTGTTGTTTCCTGGTGTTTAAAGGCACAAATATTAGTAAAGCTATTACCTAGTTACTTGGCACCATCTTCCCTGATGATTAATGCATCGCATGCAATGTTTCTGCCACAGGCACAGCACAGCTCTCCAAGCAGCAGCAGGGAGTTGAAGCGAGATGCTGAAGAACATTTGTGCATGCAGCATTTAGTGACTATTTAGAAGAAATTAGATTTTTTTATTGCAGAAAGGAAGCCTACTAAGAAGGAGGCCAGGAAATAAATGAAAGTAAGGATCGATCAGTCATTCGCTGAGCTGGTGGACAATTACTCGTTACTCTGACAGGATCTCTTCTGTGCATTTGCAGGACTGTGTTTAGTATGGTAGGCAATTAAGTGCATGCATTAAACATGAAAAAAATTACCTACTTGTTTTTGTAAAGCATTCAGTGCAGGAAAACATTAACTGCAATATTGTTTTGAACAAAAGAGAGTGCATGGTGAGTGGGAGAGGACTGGGAAGCAAGATGTGGCATATAGCTGGGGTAGGCTAGTCAGGGCAGCAGCTTGAGGAGAGGCAGCAAAACCCTGCTATAGCCTCAGGACAGGAGCTGGGGACCAGCCTAATCAGCTCTTAATCTCCCCTGGACTCCCCGTATTTGCCTTCCTTGCGCTGAGCAAGCAGTGAGCTGGGAACAAGAAGAGGTTGCAGAAACCAGAAACTGCAGGCAGCTGCTTGTGGAAGATGCTCTCTGATAATAGCATTCATGGAGTACAACATGTGAATTTAGAACAATGCACTGAAAACACAAATACTGCGTAAAAAAGAAATATATCTGTTTCTACATCTACTACTAAAGAAGTATACCTACTATAAACCATGAAAAAAAAAGAAAAAAGAAAAAAAAAAAAAGGAGCTTTCATGCACAAGTGTACATGCTCCAAAACAGTAAGGCTTGCTAGTAGGTGCCTGGCTATATAATATAAATGCCCCCAGAGATACATTTTACTCAAGCCTTAGATGTGACATTGCAAAGGAGTAAGGGTTTCATGGTGCACGCAGGCCCGAGGAAATTCAGTGCTAGAGGAACACCGTCCCGTAGCACCACCATTTTATTACCTCACCTCAACCCAAAATGCAGATCAAAAAAAAAAAAAAAAAAATTGAAAAAAAGGAATCCGGAATAAGAGTAAACTTTTGAGCACATCAGGCACAAGAAGCCTGCCAGAAAGTCTGTAGGGCCAACATATGATTGTGGCAGAAAGGCAGTACTCAGGGAAGATAAAGTTACTGCAGAGGAGCTAAATGAATCCTCTGTTTTTGTTGTGTAACAAACCAGAAGTTTCCTGCGGTGTAATCCTCAGGAATTAGATCTCTAGGCTGTAATAGTTCAATAAAAACATCCCATTGCTCGGCAGTGTTCAAAATGAAACCAAATGTTGAGGATCCTGAGACAGAACTAGAGAACCTCTTTTTCCCCATTATATGGAGCCAAAGTTTGTCTGTCTTGAACATAGTCTGCTTATCTAAAAAAGACAGATTAGAACTGGAGAAAGTCTAATGTTAATCAAATTTATAAAATGGTTTCTGTATGAGGAACAACTAAATACGGCAGGACTGGCCTGAAGACATTGCAAAAGGATAAACTGTCATCTCTCTCTTCCAATAGAAAAACTAGGGAGCATGACATGAAACTGGTAGCAACCAGCCTCAGAACAACTGGAAAGGGCTGAGTCTTCATGCAAAAAAGGGTAGATAATAAGCTGTGAACTCCTCCTCCCAAAATAACTTCACAGAAAAGGTAACCACTGAGGGTTGCTAAATACATAGTGACTGCAGCAAGTACAGAGCATCCCTTGCTAAAATACTTGAAGCTGGGGAGAGTATTAAGAGAAATGTGTTTTACACAAAGTTCCTGTACCTGGGTTAAGCACCTGCTCATGGCTACAACTGGACAAAAAATTCTGTCGTGGACAGTACCACCATGCTCTGACCTAGTTCAACGAATCATAAAAGCTTTGTTAATGCAAACATACTAAGAATTTACCCATCAGCTTTGTCCCTGTGTGTGCACGAGCTAGGTACAAATGTAATCAAATGTTATTCAGTGGCTGCCTGAACTAACTCGGTCTCGTGGTTTAAGTGTCAGATACACAAAGTTTGCTGTTCCTATTGCTCTTCACCTGTGACCCCTCTTCTTTCAATTTTTCTTTCTGTGACCCCTATTTCCAGCCTGACCTGGGCTAGAAGCCTCACCCTACCTGCAAGGTGTATCCCTTAAACACATGGAAAGCGCATGAGGGACTACAGACAGGTCTGGAGAAGTCTGTTAACAAACAGTGCATGCTAGGAAGCTTCTCTGTGCAGGTTTCTTCCTTTCTAAAGCAAGAGAGTTACAGTCAGGTAATGCAAAAAGCGATGGTAGTGGTTTTGACTTTCTCTCTGAGGAGGGGGGTGTGGGGTTGCTTTTAACTGGAATCAGGTCCGTGTTGGCATGTTTGGATAGCTGTGTCTCCTGCTGCCCGTACAGTCTCAGGGCTTAGACTAGGGAGAAAAAGTAAAACTGCTTCAACCATGAAGAAAAAATATTTATCAGTAATTCTTTATTGCTATTTTCTCTCTAGATGCTTCTGCATCAGGCTTCTGCTTCAGGTCAAATAGACCCAAAGAGTCTGGGTTCTGTCACCCAGGAAGAGAGGGTGGCTGGGGGGGGGGCCCCGCATTTTTTTGTGCCGGTCAGAAGTTGAGGGGTGAATGTGGCTTCTGTCTGGCTCTCCAGGAGCATGCCTTTGTAAGAGCTACTAAGCTACAAGCTTCCACTATATGCATGATACAAACGAGTGGTATGAAATTACACGATAAGGAGCTGTGAGGACATTCCACACCAGAAGTGCTCTTGTTTTTACTTCTGTTTGTTCATATGTCTTTTAAAAGTGCCCATGCTGGAAAACCTTTGCCAGCAGAGCAGAAGGGAGCCGTGAGCCATTGCACCGGTGCCAGCACAGCAGCTTGGCTGCTTTGTCTGGCAGCTCTGCCCTACCACTGCAACTTGCTCTGCAGTTGCAAAGACGCCTGTAAAGCACAAGGCGCCCGTTTCCAGAGGAGCAGCTGATGTTGCTCAAGGGCTTTGGCTTCTGTGAGCGGCATGTACCAAGGAATGACAACAATCTCATACGTGCTGGTTAGAAGAGGCCAGAGAGAATTTCCAGAGATTATTTATGTCTTAACAAGAAAAAAGAAAACAAAACAATTGAAAATTCAGTGCAACTAATGCACGTTTGTAGAAGAATGTTTAAAATAATGCTTCTGAACAGGATAAAATCAAATATATTATAATGAAATAACATATTTTATTCTTCAAATTATAGTGCTTGACCTTGATAAGCATTTGATTAAAAGCACATTAAAAATAAGTCTTTTCATGTAAATTACTTTGCTCCTTCAGAATTAGTGAATTGAAAAATGAGTTAATAGCAGGTTTTAGTCATAAAAGATTCAGGTTTGTAAAAAGACTTGATGAATAATAAATCTGTGGATCCCCGTTCTGTTACTCTACACTGTTTGAGAGCATTGGGTTAAAGTTAGCAGACCCATTTCAAATTGTAGATAAGCATTACCGTACCTTTCATGCCTGCTTAATGATTAAGCTTGTTCGGTGTTATTAAAGGATTTCTCACTGATATGAACGTTTGTTAACTTGGTGAACTGTTATGTTACCTCACCCTCAATATGCATTTACTCTTCTTTAGCTTACTGATATACGTGTATTCAAGGTTATTTTAGTAGCAAAGGATCAGCCATCAATGTGTAGATGTAGAGAAACGGGGAATTGTTAATAGCAAGAAAAAAAATCCCACAAATTCAACAGTATTCAGTATCCTTTTGTGGGTCCTTGTGCAAACATCATCCTCAGCAAACATCTCATACCAGAAATTTTTTTACTAGGAGAGATTTCGGGTTCCTTTGATGGAAAAGTTTTCCATTAATATTTAAAAATCTGATACTGGAGACAGACTCTACTTTGCAGAACTAACAGAAACTTTTGCATAAACTCTTTCTGGCATTATCTTAAATACAAAATTGTAAATATCAGCTATGAAGGAGCTTCCTTGCTTTTCCAGTCAGACTCTTTCAAGAGGATGACACAGAGGAACTGAACAGCAATTCTACAGCTGTAAATATATTCATATGATAGAGGATTCTGTTTGCTGTCTTGTATGGCGATATTGTGACTCTGATTGAGATCATGCCTTCAGCGTTTCTCATTTTTAAAATGAAAATGGCAGTATTTTCAAACTAGCTCAAAATTCAACTCTTTAGAAAAAATCTGTTTCAAAGGTAAATGCTGAGACTGTCTGATTTTTTGTTTTTCATGTTAGAGACAATTTAGAAGCTTCAGAAGAGTATAATGGATCATGAAGGTATGCACAAATGGAAGTCACTGTTGTAGGGCCTCCAGGACAAACACCTTGGCTTTATTCTTACACACTTGGATAATTCCAACATTTCGCTTTACTCAGACTTTCAAAATGAACCGAGCAGCTGAATTTTACTGTGTTTTATTTTCAGCCTAAATTGTGTAATGCCAGTAGTAAAGGGATTTCTACCTACATGAAAAAAGAAAATAGATTGCTTGAAGTGAGGCCTGATTCTCTGGATGTATTTAAGAACTTTAGCAAAATGAGTCAGGGATGAATCAGCCACAATTCACTGATTTAATTGGAAAAATGCTCTACGGTTCCAGCTATGACACAGAAAGACAAAAGTTCCGCATTAAAACTAAGCTATTAAAAATTAAAATAATGAAGATTTAAAAAGCAGAATGACAAGTAGTTTCCACAGAAAATTATATTACTACTTATTTCCAGAAGCAGTTTCCAAATGCAGCCACTGAATTCTTGAGACAATTTTGTATCCTAAAAAAAATTAAATTCTTACAGTTTTTGATAGCTACACAAAACATGAAGACATAGGACAAGCCTAGTCTTTGTCTAGTCTGGAATGGCAAAATAGTTTTCTGTATCCATGCCATTTCAGCTGTGTAAGTGCAAGGTCTGAATGCTTTACATCTAAAGCAAGTTGATGTGAAAATAACTCTTATCATTGGCGTACACACACTTGCTATAGCACAACTGTCATGTGGAAACATATTATTGCTAGAGGCTGTTTATTATTTCTTGATAAAATTGAAATGCAAGTACATTCCAGAGGCTTTCTTGCAGAGTCATCCTGATTTATTATCAGTCTTGTCAAACTTTCTTGTCTGTGGTAGAAAATAATCTAAGCCTGGTCATTGATTCTTTTTCTATGATGCCCGGTTGACATCAGCAGTTTGGTAGTCAAAACAATGCTATAAATAAACTTGAATTATTTTTAGATATGAAAATAACAGTAGTTAGAGATTAGAGCTGATGCAGCAAATGAACTCAAGTTATTTTAATGCACACTGAAAATAGATAAGAAAGATGGAAATAGAGCTGGGGAGGATGCTTTGACAAGAGCCCTGCTCAGTAACAGCTCTTGTTTATATCTGAACTGTAAAGTACAAAGGGAAAATAAATGCAGCTTATCTGCATAACCATTGAGCCTTTTGGTGTGAGCCTGCCTCTTTCCTTAACTTGTTATTTCCCTTTCTTATTTGTGGATTTGGGGGTTCCCATGTGTCTGACATTCACTGAGAAGAGTGCAACACAACTAATAAGTTTGGTTCAGAGAGCTGTGAGCAGAGTCACAACTGCTTTTCCCAGACAGGGAGCTCTCACATGATGAGGGATGGCAGCCCACTGCTCCAGCTTGTCTGCTCCTCTTATATTAAAATAAAAAACTTCTATCTGTCATTTTTCTAAGATTTTTTAAAAAAAGTCTCAAGTGTATCTAGTTTAACGGTTTCTACTGGATTTTAACCTGCTGGAGCAGGATGGGCAGCAATCACTTGGAGCTCAGGGACGGAAGGCTTTTTCACTCAATCCAGCCAACTAATCAACTGTTCAGCATGACAGTAAGTGCCTCCTCACTTACATGTCTGCAGGGTCCATCTCATTTATTTCAATAGCTACAGATGTCAGTGACCTTTAATGTAGTAGTTACTATTTCTCTGCTGGCCGTATTACAAATTACACCTTTAGTTAAGTGGCTCCTCGTGTTGTGGAACTGAAGAGGTGGGTAACTGGGGACCACTTGATTCGACATCTGTGGAAATAGGCTGAGAGTGTCTTTGGCTGCTGTGCAGTCGATGCTGGCAGCTCTCCGGCTGCACAACCTGACACCCGGGGCTGCTTTGATCTGCTGGCTGAGAGCTGGGAGAAGCTCTGATCTCAGTGCAGCCCTGGGTACAGCTGACAACAGAAGTTGAGTCCCAGGTTATAAATATCTTTCATATAAGCACTTTTCTAATTCTGCTGGAAAAGTCTAGATTTTCCAATAATGTTCTTAGTACCTTCAGCATTATCTTCTGATTTACTTCATTAAGCATAGGTTGTATGATATTAAAGTCTTTAAAATGTAACAAACCAGTTTGTTTAGGATATGCTGACAAATAGCTCTAATTATCCCAATGTCACTTGCGACAAAAGTGAGTGGGAGTGAAACATCTATAAACATGTGCAGCACTGTCTGGCTCTTGTCTCAGTGTGGTGAAGTTTTCCCCAGTAGACTGTTGGTTCCAAGAGAATTAACGAAAGATAGATGCTGAACCTCATGTCCTCATAGGAAAAGTTTGGTGATGCTTTACTTGATACTTTGGAAAGATAGATAATGTGAAGGAAGGAAGATACGGTTTATTTTAGTGGTATCTAAGGGAAGAATCTTCCTACAAAATATTTTTTTGCAGAGTATTGTATCTTTTTACCATGATTATACGAACTGCTAAAATTAAACCTCTGTTTTGAGCATTTTTCTATTCTAAATGGTTTGAAACCTTTTCTGTTCCATAGGACATAATAGTCTTTTCTCCATTACTTTAATTTTCAAGCCATGAAGAAAGTTACTAGAATGTTTTTTGCTTTGTACAGTTTTTTAATGGGCTCATGTTGATATTTTAGAATATTTTCAGAAGAAAGGCTACAGAGTATTCTGTCGTTAGGATTTTTGTTCTTTGTTTTGTTGGTTTTTTTTTTTTTTTGTTACATTAGGTGAAGAGAAATAGGTAAGTAAAAGGGAGGAGGAAGAATTAATTTCTTACCTACTGAGAAGCAATGTTGCAACATCAGGAACCTCGCAAATGGTAATTTCAAAATACTGTCATTCCACACAGTAGTTGTGGCAAATTGCACATTTAATTATCTTGGTCTAATCTTGCTTACTGGGGCAATACAACTTCAGACCTGAGAAATTTTTCTTGCGTTTAAATATCAGATCAGTTTATTTCTTTCTTACATACAGTTATCGAAGGAAAAGCTAAAACTATATCAGCAGTAAAACTTTGCAAGTTTTCAGAAGCTGCCCACCCCCATCCACTTAATTCTCTGTGGTTTATATTTAGTTACACTTTCTTTTTTTTTCCCATTTCAGCTGGGACCTAAAAGTCATAGAATTTGTTCAGTTATGATGGCCATTATTTGCAATGACAGTAAAAGAAGATTATAAAAAGTAGGAAATAACAAAGTAATGCTAATTGGCATCGGTGGCAGGACAAATGTATTGAACTAATATATTCAATATTCCAGAGATTTTGATGCCAGCTTTCTCTGAAGGTAAAATGATAAAGTTAAAAAGAGATGTAACCACCAGTAGTAAGGAAAAAAATCTTCAGAGCTTGTATCTCTGCTGCTTTTCATATAAGGACTTTTCTTACAATGAAATTACAATTTTTAACTTTTTTTACTATGTCTATATCTGTCTGTCTACCCATTCGATACCTGTAAATTGTAAATCAATTCTGAAAAGGTTGTGCCACAGCATAGTTCCTTTCTTCTTTCAGCGAGTGGAGAACATTTTCTTTACACTTAGCAGTTCATTCAGCGTAGGAGATGTTTGGAATATAATCAGTGTTCTCTGAAGGTGTACAAGTCAGTACTGTCTCGCTCAAGTTCCTCATGATATAAATTTTTCCTGCATAAAAATAGTTGTGTTTGAAAAACCAAATGGAGTGATCACTGGCTGTTTTTAGGTGGGATGGATGTGTATTTGAACTGGAACTCATGAAGACCCACTCAGAGTATAACAACAGGTTCCACTAGGGGATGCTGGTCATGGAAGTGAACTGGTGTTGATGTATCTATTTAATATGCTTTCTGTTTGCAAAAGATATTCAGCTGATGCTATTTTTAAAATGCCTATGTAGGTGGAAGACTGGAGGACAAGGTGGCAGACGTCATATAAATCTTTAAATTTCACGCTGGAGAAAGGAACATTGATCATTGTATTTGAATTCAATCCCACCTGCCTGAGAGTTGAAATAAAGGGTGTATCTTGACCACAGTAAAGCTAAGAACAGGACTAACGTGAAAATTGTGAATTGTCACATGGAAAGCTGATTACGTAGTAACCCTGGCACAACTAAAAGACAGAAAACCTAGAGGATGAGAATTTTTTTAGTTTTTCCTGTCCTTTTAGAACATAGTTTGTCTCTTATTCTCACCCCAGTTTAGCCCCACAGGTACAACCTCATGCCTCCTCCCCAAGCACACAATGAGACAACGTATTGGGTGTTTGCTGTGTTCAGGGAGCAGCCTGGCAGGGACGTACCTTTGGCTCAACCTCTTCCCACCACCTGCCTCCACAGCAGGTCAGACTGAGTGTGCTGAGAGGTTGTGTCAGAAGGGTTGTACTAAAAGGTCTACTTAAAAAAAAGAAAAAAAGAAAAGAACCCCCTATAATTTCTCCAAGTTTCTGCATGATAGAAGTAAGACTGTTTAACTGAAATGTCCTAAGTAGGTTTTTCCCCAAAGGGCTTGATACAGAGCTTCCAGATGAGAAAGTGCATAAATAAATGGGTGGGAATTTTATCCACCAGTCTCTGAGAAGTTTTAACGTGTAACAGTTGCTGGCTGTACTATTTCTGTATATGACTAACTGTAACATCTGTAGTTTTATATCTGGACCTGGAAGTCGGGTTTATTTTTTGATTTTTTTTTTTATTAGAGTTTCACTCATCCAAAATCTGATCGGTTCAGGTTACCTATTGAGCTCAATGAGCAGCAAGTCAAGGAAGGGAATGGTTCATTACAAGTTCATTGCCTGAAACTCATTCAAATAATTCGCTTGGTGAATATTTATGAGTTAGCTATTTATTTGGTTTACTTAACAAAATATAGATTCTGATCATGAGTGAGATTTTGTAGATTCTGCTGCAATATTGGTAACATAAGCTATCACTGAAATCAACAACACCATTTCCAAGAAAGGTCAAAATCCCTAACACTTTATTTGAGAGACTAAAATGAACAAGAATCGTATTTAAGAATCTAAATGAGAAAGAAAATCTGTGCCAGTACAGGGAATGATTTATTATTTAGTTTCAATCTTGTTTTTTGACAAGGCACAGGCCTTCAGTTCTTTACTCCTATGAATATTAAAGAATACGTTTATCTTACTCTTCAAAGAGCTTAAAGTGAATGTATATAGATTTCAGGAATGTATAATGATCTCCAAAACATTCAAATTCATTATTAATAAAGGAAAGTGCTTCATGCCTTTGTGATGGCAGTAGGGGTTTTGAATATGAGATTTTTCTGAGTTTTCAAGCTTGTTTTAGACCACAATATGCTTAATAATTTTGGCTAATTCTTTAATTTCCTTGAAATTAGCTTCTTATACGAGGATATTTTCCCAACCCCTAATTTTTAGTTTGCCGTAGTAAATAACAGTGAAAAATTTTACTTTAATCACTTTGACACAAGATAAATCCATTGACAGAGTGGTTTAGACCATTAAGAAATTTATTAAAGGGATTAAATTACTGCTTCTAGTAATTGCTGAGGATAACAATACTCTTTTGACCCAGCAGTTCCAAAAGCACATAATTGAGTCTCCCTGGGCACTGTGAAAGTGTTCAGTGCTATCTTTTTATGGTATTTTTGGAATAATTACACTACTGGATGATCATTCTGTGCAATTTTACTTGTCTGCTAAGAATCTTTAAATCTTCTAAAGATCTCCTTTCACTTCTAGAAACTCTTTCTCATTATATTATTACAGAAAGGAGGATAATGTAGAAAATTTAGCAAAACAGCATTTTGCTTTTTTAATGTTGGAATCATTTAGTTTTAGTTACTGAATTATTACCTGCCTTATTTATGGTACAGGCACAACATGTAAGAGCTATGCCATAAACAAAAAGGGGTATTAAATTTGTAATAGACTTCAATTACACTGATCCTATTGGTAATCCTAGTGAATTTTAGTGGGACCAGGCAGAGACTAGGATGCTGCTGAGTAAAAGCTGGGCAGAAGGCTCACTAAATTTGCTCTCACAGTGCTGTTAAACCTTTTGCTTCTCCCAGTCATCTTTTAAAAATTGATTTCAAATGCTTCTTCCCTGGCAATACTGACTTGCAGAATGAAACAGTAGAAGATGGGAGGCAATTCGGTGAAAAATATTTCTGATCTGATCAAAAATGTGGGCTGATCATTTTTGTAACCCAAACGTTATATGATTAATTTAAAACTAAAGATAAATTTTACTTTTTTTGTACTAAGCAAGAAATAACTGGATTGGATGAAAGCCAAGTTGCAGAATAAGTTTAGAGCCCTGAATTTTGACTCGCATAAAACATGACAATGTTAATGCTAGTGCAAATATCTGCAGTTTACAGGTGAATCATTCAATTTACTGCTGAGGCTGTGACTCTGATTGCAGAACATTTGAGTTCTTACCAGCAATTACAGGGTAGAAGCTTATATTTGCATGTAACTGAGTGCTCTTCTTCCATTTCCCTATCTGTAATGTGAAGCTTCCTAAAAAAATTTTTTTAAACTTATGAAATTGGCATCATCTTTTTCTTTGTCTTCCTTTGCCTGCCTTTCTTTCTGTCTTTCTGTCTCTCTCTGTCTCTGACTCTCATAAATCTCTACCATCTGCCAGTTGGTAAGGAACATCATAGGAACGCACAGATATAATCGATAAAAACAGAGATCCTTTAGTCCTACTTGGTCACTCCCAGAAAAAAGAAATTCATAGTGACTTTCAGAAGAAAATTTGTTTTCTGCAGCTAGAAGATATAATTTTTCCCCATTATGTCATTTGCCTTTAATCATTAGAGATTGGCTTAAGGCTGAGGTATGTAACTTAATATCCCTATCAAAATTGCTAGTATTGATTTTTTTTTTTTTTTCCATGTCATCGAGACTGAGAGGTAAGAAAGGCACAGCATGGAAAGAGATCTTACACTGAAAGCAGAAATCTAAAGGCAACAGAAAAATGTTGTTGCTATATAAAAATCAGGCTAGAAGAAAGGTGAGCTAGAAGAGTTTAAAATTTCCTTGTCTTTTTGCATCAAGCTTAGTATTTGTTATAACCAATCTTCCTTTATTTCACTGCTGCACTCTGCAGAAAATGAGATGTGTATTTATTTCTACATTTTGATTGTTTAGTTTACTAAGGCAAATAACAGAAATTCATACAATGAATTCTGGTAATAATAAATGTTTAGATCAAATAAAAATATGACATACGTTAGCACCAACATAAAATACCAATTGCATATTACATTCTATTTTTCCAGTAAAAAAGGGACACTTTCTTCATATCAAGGCATTTACAGGGTGCTTTGTCATTTTCAAATGCTATTGACTGCGTTGCTGAATTCCTTGGTGTTGCACTACTGCACCCATGCCATCTTCTTGTTTAGACTGTAGCCTCCTATGACAGATTTTCAAACAGATTTCATCTGTGCTCCATCAAGGGACATAAATATTTACCTGTAATGTTAAGTCTAAATTAAGGATACATTTCTCCTTTCACTATGAATTCAGCAGAGTTAAAAAAAAAAAAGACAGGCTGATATTCCACCTAGAATTTGTATATCTGTGAAGACAGTGCCTTTCCTCGGGGGTCCATGCCCCTTCTCTACCCAGTCTTGCCTATCTGTGTGCCAGGCCACTGTTGTGGTAAGCACTATGCAGATTTTGAAGAAAAACAGCCACCATGCCCCCAAATACCTGACAAGCTAATTGCAAAGCTGAGAGACCTGCTAAATCCCTCAAAAAGCCAAACAAATTAGTGAAGAGTAAAACAGCTGTTTTTAAAAAGGAGCTGATGACTTTTATTGTGCTTCTGACTCGTGGGCATTGCAATTTAGGGGATGCGAGGTGGAGTCCAGGGGAGTCTTTCCAGTTGTGTCAGCATGGTCTGATGGGGCTCTGGTGAGACTCTTCAGCCCTTACACCTCTCCTGTTAATGCCTCCTGTCTACGGAGCAGTGAGAAATAGGTCAAAATCTTGAAGGAGTATATTTGAAGAGGAGTAGCAGTAGGTGGCACATGAGGTCCCTCCTGTTGGGGAGGAGTGGATGAAGCAAGGAGGGAGGGAAGGTTCCCCGTTCCACTCATTGCCAGCTCCTGTCTTTTCTGCTCCTGTTTCGTTTCTAGAGGGTGAACGCTGTGACATTGCATACAGCAATTTTGCAGGGCCCAGTCAAACATTCTTAGTAAATCCTACTCATTCAAACATCTTTCAGGGAGAAAGCATGTCTCTGGCCTCCTATCTGAAGTGTTTCTCAAAGGCTAGCGTGTCTGAGAGGAGGCTTTTGCCTTGCTCTTGCATTTGTTACTTTTAACAACAAAGTTTCCTTTGACTCCAGTGGTATAAAAATCAGTCTTTCAGATTTCCTCCATCAAAACTGTTCCAGATTTATGTATTACAAATTGATGTAGCAATTCCCCAACAAGTTAACACTAACCAAAAGTTTAGGATTCACAGTACTGGGGATGAGAGAGAGAAAAATAGATTTAAAAATAAGGCTAAATTTTACAGGCTTTGGCAGATAGCATTCCTGTTGAGATAAACACAAATTCTTAATTCAAAACAGTAGAATTTGGCCTAGTGAGACAATTTATTTCTGATTCTTCTGAGAGAGCAGTGAAATGAGAAATCCAATTTATACCTGCTATATGGCTTTTTCATCAATGTTGAGAGCACAAACCATTTTTAAAAGTGAACTGCAATTGCCTTTGGCTGTATAGATTAGTGCTCAAAAGGTCTGTGTCCCACTTTTAAATTGTTAGTATCTTGTACTGGCAGAAACAAGTTCATAAAGGCATCAGATGAATTACGTTTAATGACTGAAATGAAGAAGCACTTGTGCTTATTCATCTGCAGTCTATTTAAATAGAAATACGGCTTCATAAGTTACAGTTTGTTACAAGGGACAACATCATGTTGAGAAAATTGCAGAAATCGTCACAAACTCTGTAGTTATAGAAACTTGATCATAACATGCTAATCTTATATATGTTTATGTGTTGGTTTTGGTTTTGCTTTGCTTTGAGGTTTTTTCCTCTTCTTTTTCTAAGTAACTATTTTTTACCCCTTTTTAAAAATAGGGATTTTTTTTTTTTAGCTCAGAAATACCCTGCTATATTGAAGATGAAATTAAAATAAGCCTTGTGCTATTTCTATCAATCATTTTTTAATTTATTGCCATACTGATCTAAGAAGGAGGAACATTATTTTCAAGATTCCTTGAAGCTATGGCAGAAATTCCAGTCTGTTTGAGAGCCAGCATATTGAAGAAATAAATGTTATGACAAAACATTTGCAACTGAGCGATCAGCACAGACCACGGAGCCCTGCTAACACTTACTGTTCCCACTGCTAAAAATCAGAGACAATGACCAATACACAGCAATACAAATGAGTGCAGATAGGGGCCTTTCAGTGGAAGAGAAAGATGCTAATTCCTGCTATTGCCAGGCTGCTCATTTATATCTGGAACAGACTATTAGTAAGTCTGTGTTGATCAAGAGGTTTCAGGCTGTTGTTGCCACGAGAAAGGCACCAGTAACACACTGTTTGGTTAGTACCGACCACTGCTGTAGTTTTCCATATTCAAAGAGCACCTAGGGACTAAATGGGTTTTTAAAGCTAATCTTACTTAACTGAAAATTTTCCGGAATCCCACCCACTTTCGTCCTCTCACGCCTCTTAGCCTTTACTTTATTTCCAGCCTCCCACAGCCTTTCAGCCTGTGACTGAAAGAGCGTGGAAGGCCGAAAGGTCACGGGACACCAGAAATAAATTAGTCTAAAGCGGGTGGGAGGCTGAAAGGGGGTGGGAGGTCAAAATGGGGTTGGAGCCTGGTACTAAGGTAGAGGCTGAAAGGTTTTGGGAGGTTGAAAGGAGGTGGGAGGTCAGGAAAAAAGTAGAGGTCAAAAGAGGTGGGAGGTCTTAAATAAAGTGGAGGCCAAAAGGAGGCCCAAAATAAAGTAGAAGCTGAGAGGAGGGGGGAGGCCAGAAAAAAAGTAGCAGTCAAAAGGGGTGGGAGGCTGAAAGTTTGTGTGAGGCTGGAAATAAAGTAGCAACAAAACGGAGTGGTAGGCTGAAAGGTCATTGGAGTCCCAAAATAAAATAGAGGCCGAAAGGGGGTGGGCGACGAAAGTGGGTCAGAGGCAGAAAAAAGTAGAGGCCAAAAGTGGGTTGGAGTCCCCAAAAGGGTGGGAGGCCAGAAATAAACTAGAGGCCAAAAGGGTTTGGAGGCCGTAAATAGAGGCTAAAGGGGGTGGGAGGCTGAAAGCGGGTGAGAGGCCCTGTGTTTGCAGAAACCTGATTCTGCAAAAACTTTCCCCTGGGTAGTCTCCCGGTGTTGGATGACAGCTTGTCTTCCTTAATTCCTTTTTCTGAATAACTGCAGGAAACTAATCTACATTAATTCATCCACTTGCAACTATTGCTCACTTTATCCTTCACATTCCTACTTTGGAAGACATGCTGGGGGAGCCTCTGCTTGCAAACTGCTAGTATTTTTATGTCCCTAGAGAAAATTAGCTCTGCTTGCACTTTAGCTTTGGAATGGAGCTATAACAGTTTTTGATTTATTGAAAAGGTTTTTAATATATATATACTTTGCTATAGTAGAAGTGATCCTGGCCTTCCTCTAAGCACAGAAATTGTGGATCTGAGCAGCCATTATAAAAGCCATGCAGCTTGACTGTACTGGGAGTGGCTGGAATCGAGTTAAACTTTCTCCATAACAGCCCGAATGGTGCTGTGTTTTGGATTTGTGGCTAAAAGTATTGATAAAACACCAGTGTTTTGTGTATTGCTGAACAGTGCTTGCACAATGTCAAGGCTTTTTCTGCACCAGCTGGGGTGTCACTGTAGAGACTTGCATGCCATATGTAAGAACACCATGATTATAGATAAAGCGTTGGACAACATTGGCACTTATCATGTGTCAATGGTGTCAATACCCTGGACAGAGCCTGCAGCAGCAGTAACCACCACTCAGTGCAGAACTTCTGAGTTATTTCATATCCAAGTTTTAGATTATAGTGGATAACCACTCTTCTGCACAGCAGAAGGAGAGAGGATGAGAATACAGCTTGGGGCAGGTTGAAGATGACCGAAAACACTGTATCTTGAAGCAGGTGTCGAGAAGTGGATGTTGCCCGTCACATGCCCAGCATTTAGTAGTGAAGGATCTTGCATGGTTGATTCCATCCACAGAATGAATACTGTTACTAATCCACTGTTGTTGTCATTTCATATGAAACCCACTGATCCCCATTTATTAAATGACTAATATGTTCTTGAGACTCCAGAGAAGATGGAATGAGAGACAAACAAGAGGGCATCTTGGGTAAGCGATGGATTAGAGTCTCCCTTGTGTGTGCGAAAAGGATGAGAGAACAGGCTGTTTCAGGAGAGCATGCAGAGTTGTCATGATACCTTCCTCTCTGAATTGTTAAGACTCAGAGCATCTGTACTGAAGGAAGGATGCAGCTTTTCCAAATTTAGAAGTCCATATAGAGCACATTTTCCTCTCGATGCTTTCCTGTGGCAGTCAATTTAATTCCAGCTGACAGCAGGAAGAAATGATGTGTGGTGAATAAACCTTATTATGTGAAAAGTTTTCTCTTTTAATCTGCAATGTCTGCATTTCTAGAAAAAAAAAAACAAACTATAAAATTGTAATGTTTTGCAAGAAATAATGTCATATGAAAACATTCAGAACCTTCCATGTTGTATAGAAAGGTGTAGAAAATTAGTTTTATTTCACAGAATTAAAGACAGACTAATCAGCTTCTGCTTCTATTAGGTTGCTTTTATTTTTAAACTCTTATTTTATACTATGGAGAAGACACACACACAATGTTTTGTTTAACATTTTTAATGGACGCAAACTAAGCCCCTCAGCTCTGCCACTTCTATTAAAAAAAAAGACAGATGTAAGAAAGAAACAAAGGATAACAGTGACAGTTTTAACTCATTTCCAAGCCTTCTTGCTTGTCAAATCAAAAGTGGATCAGTGTTTCCATGCTTCAAATGTGTTAAAAATACGGCAGGCTGCAAATAAAAATATACTATGCCCAAAGCATATTTGTATCCTATTAGCCTTTCCCTCCTTAGCCTCAGGAAACCAAGAGACAGAAATGTAACTAGTTGCCTGCTTTAAACACATGAGATGTCCACTCAGCATCCTTGGGCAAAAATAGCTGTACACCACATAAGTCCATAAAAATAACAATACAGGCCAATGAGCCATCAAGCTGAAGAGTGGCTAGATAAACACTGTTAATAACCTGAAAACTCTTTAAAAGACTTTTCTGTGGCAGTTGTAAGCAGCAAGCGCGTTTATGGAGACTTTCAAGCAATTTGTAAAGAGAAGAAAGGATGGAGTTAACAATACATGTTACCGTTAAGCTATTTTGATGGGGCCAGTCCTTGACATACCAGCCAGACCTGTGCAAAGCAAACTGCTGTGAAGTATGTAAAGCAACCTTGAAATACAAAAGTGAGTAGAGGGTTGATTCCTTGACCTTCTAGAAGTACGTATTTCATGCTTTCTTATATCAAAAGGTTTTTTTCTATGGCAATTATTTCACTTGACTATTCAAGAGGCTTGACTGAGGACCACAGGGACACACTGAAAACCAGCTATGTTTTAGATAGGAACTTGATAAGTAAACAACTTTTCAAATAATGTCCATTGTTATTAAACCTACAGCCAAAGGCTGTGCTGATTATTGTCATAATAAATTTACAAAAGCTAATCTCAGCTGTGGAGAGCTGAGGTCGAGGATGAGCACCTTGTTACTATGTACTTTAACTGGAATAGGAGTCCGATGAAGGGAAGAAAGGACTTGCTGATATCACCAGTTTTCTCTTTAATATATGTTGGCTTGGCACGTAGATGTTAACACACTATTCTATAAAAACCTCACACAACCTCTAAACCAGCTTGGATTCAGCATCCTTACATGCTTATCTATTCTTTGAACTTAAAGGTTCTCCTCTTTTCTTGAACATGTTATAGCTCCAGTCAAATCTTATTGCATCTAGAGAAACGAGTGCAGTGCTTTTTCTATTTCAAAAGTATTCTTCATTACAGACATGGCTGCCAAACTGTGAGTGGAGTTTATTGCCTCAAAGGAATATATTTAACTCCGTTTTATGTCACTTAGGCATTACTCATTAAGATTCAATATTGATCTTAGCAAAAGTCAACAACTGCTTATGTTTGGTAGCATACAGAATTGTAGGGAATGGAGATGGATGGGACTTATTTTTGTTAGTTTGTTCTTTTCCATGATTTTGAAGATATCAAGATTCAACGTGCTGCTGTAGGTCCATCATCCCAGAGTTCTGAGAAAACACATCTGCCTCAATCGGAACATTTTTCATGAGAAGTCAATAAAAACCATGCAGTAGATGCACTAAGAACAAAACCAATCAATAAGAGTACTGCAAGTATTGGAGGTACCTTTGGAGATATGAAGTGATAGTAATTTTATTTGGTAGTACGGATTTCTCTTTACTGGTAGGTTACCTTGAGTGATGTTTCAGAGCCTCCTAACTTGAGGTCTTTCTACACTCAGAAGCCATTAACTTGGGTACAGTGACATTTTTCATTTAAATTGGCTGCTGCAGGGAAGGCTGGATCTTGAATCAGCACCGTCAGCTATTTCCATGACTAGCCAAAGACAGACACTAGTTGAATGTCTTTAATCCTCCTACAGTTCCTCTTCTACCATTCCCATAAAGCACCAGCCGTTTCTCTAACAATTAAAGGGGAAAGGGTATAGAATAGCAATTTTACTAGAGTATAAAGAGACATGTAGCACTTGAATTGTCACAAGAGGCGTAAGTAATTACCATACTAACACTGACCTTTATGTTACCTTACTGTATGGCCTTTTACTGAAGTTAACCTTATTGAAGAGAAATAACCTGAGTATCCGGCTTCGGTTAACTGTGTTGTGAAAAGAAGCGTTATGAAATTGCCCCATTCCAAGGCCTGACACTGCAAGAAAATCTACCCCCTACACATTTTTAAGTATTCAGTTAGCAAAAATGGTATCCTCAGACCTTAAACAGATATCCAGCCTTCAGAAAATTGTGTTAAAAAGCCATATCTAACAGCACAGCTTGCAAAAAAAGAAAAGATGTGTTAAATTAGACCTTTGCTCATGCAATACTGTATTTTGTTAGCTATTGTTTCCTTGAACTCAGTCGAAAGATGTTGATCATATTAAACAGCTGTAATTACATCCTTAATACTCTATACCGCTCTGTACTATATACATATTTTTATGCAGCTCAAAGATCTGTAATAGGTTTCAGGCCTGCAGTGTAGTTCTGTAGTAAGTTTCTGTATTAGCTTTATTTCATTTGTGAAAATGAAACCCAGTAAAAGACAGCATACCTAAAAGTAACTATCTTTTCCCATCTTGGTCTTAATATGTGGATTTTATTTCATAGTAATTTTCTGATGCTACATTTTAAACATTCATTTGCTTTTTTCTATTATTCTGACTCTCTCTCAAACAAACAAGTGGAATAGAAATGAGCCTAAAACAGCCACACAGTAGATTAAAGCCAACAATAATGGAAACTGAAGCTGAAGCACATTTCCAGCTATCACTCCTCATGGATTTACAGCTCGTCAACCAGCTCTGTTGCACAGTCAATTATTATTATGATAACCCATAGTTTACTTACACAGGTCTTTATGCATTTTTTAAAAAAGTCACTGGTCCTTTTCTGCATTAATTCACTCAAAAACATTAATATTCCACCTGCAAAGATACTACTAAGCCATATAGCTTCTAAAGCTCCAAGAAACTATTAAGTGTTTGGCTATAGGTTACTGAATATGGATTTCTGAATACTTGCCCACATATTGAGCATATTCTCTACTGCAAAATAGCAGGTGGAAAATATAGAGCAAGAAACACATGGAGCTATACGGAGAGGGAATGTCTAGTGTTGGTGTAATCTGCAGGCATTCAATATAAATAATTTCTTTTGAAGTTATTTATATGTCTCCCTATTGTACAGACTTTGTTATTTTCAAATGCAATTCAACAAAAGTCAGATGATGAGGAGGAGGATTTCCCAGCAAGCAAAGGGTAGGATCTATCTTATTTGAATGAACTATCATTGCTGCTCCTAGGGTTTTTTTTCTAGCAGGGGATACTGTTAGAACTCTGCACTGGAAACAGTGGGGTAAAACTGGGTCTGTGTAAAACACTGTGCTGAACTCACCTCACTTTAATTCCTGCAGCACCAAATATTCCAAAGATTGATACTGTGTTCTTTATGTTACAGTCTGCTCCTGAGCCTTATTATCCAAGTCACTACCTGAGCAATGTCAGATTAATTTGGGGGTGAATGGTTTGCATTGCAATATCTCATAGAAACAGCATCTAGGAACCCATGACTTTATCCAAACACACAGCCTGTTCAGGGCCTATATTGGGGCAATACATTAAAGTCCTTTTGCACGCAATGTAAAAATATACTTAATTACTCTACCGGTCATCTAAATGCTGCGACAAGGGCTCTTATAGACATATATAGAAACAACATATATTTTTAGACTGTGAAGGAAATATTCCAGTGAAAGGAAATATCCGTCCCTACCCAACTCACAAAGACTACAAAGAAAAATCAGCATATGAAAAACAAAGAAAAAATATCAGATGTAAACACTGTTCACTTTCCCCTTAATCTTCCAAAGAAAGAAAAATAAAATCCTTCATGCTAAGTTCAACCTAAACAAGGTAGAAAATGTGTACAAGTGATAATCAATCTCTCTGTTCTCTGTTGTTTCTTGTTGCTTAGGACCAAGTTGGCTTCCACTGTTTAGGAACTTTTTCCATTTTAGCAGCCTAGAGGCCTCCAGTAATGTGTTTGTAGAGTTAGAAACAAAACAGAGACGACAGAGAGGGATAAGGATTTTGGCTGGAGTTTCATTTAGAAAGACAATATAGATTGTATTGAGACAAAGGAAGGGCCATATAATTCGAAAGATGCTGCTTGCCTGGGAGCTTGGCAAACTTCAGCAACTGCGGTCATGGTGGTCTGACCTTAGAGTGGAACTAAAGATATATCTGATTTGTTTTATGATTGGATTTCCATCACCACCTTCTCATTCACAGTAATTGGGCTCCTCAATTATGCATATGTATTTTCCTTGGGTTTGCAGTATCTCATTAGTTGACTTTTCTTTGCTTTAATGATTAAGAAGTAGCTTTGAAACGGAATGCCCTCTTTGCAAACGCAACCTTACATGGATATGAGCTAGAAACTACTGCTATCTGAACTGTCATTTACCGCCATAACAGGAACTCTGCCTGCTGGCTTCTGAAATTCAGGAAGCAGAAACTTTCCAAACACAAAATTTGAGCTCTTGAGCAACTGCTCATAGAAGCTCCTAGCAATATCCTTTGCCACACATAAGTGTATATTTCTATGTGAAAAGAAAAAAAAAAACAGAAGTAAAAATGGACAAAATTAAATGGAGCAGAAATGAAACATTTCATTAAATGCTTTTTTATATTATCAGATTTTATTTGCTTATGGCTGTTCAATAGTGGATAAAAAGCATACCCAAATAACAACAGACTGTAAAAAATTGTGAAGTCTTAATGCTTTGTTAATTGCTTTACAGTTACGGAATATTTGTGTAGAGGTCAACTGTAGAGGTCTTTATTCAAATCAGAGTACTAAATTTCATGCCTATGTAAGCAGAAAAAAATACTGCTTAATATATAAAAATAAATTTTGCTCCTAACATACACAGTATCATAAACTTATTCTAGGTTCTAAAACTCAGTGATGATAAGAAGATTGTGACAGTTTCAAACAAGACTTCAGTGAACCTATATAATTCACAGTAGGTGTTTTGACAAGTCCAAGAGTAAATTCCCTTGATTTAGAATAACCTTTTTTTCCCCCCTCAGCTTTTAAGGAGTAAAGGAAATTGAGTCTCTTTGATTATCATCCACGTAAAAATTGTTACTCGGATTCTGAGCTTCTTGTCAAGGGACTGAAATAAGTGGGACTATGTAAAGCTAAGCAAAGACGTGCTTCATGTTTTCATGCTTCCATGGATCAGGGCTCTGCTGTAAAATGGAACAGTTCTTCTAAAACAAAACTTTTCTCACTGAGATCAGATAAAAATTATTCTAAGACTTGCATGAAATCTTTTTGCACCATGCCACAAACAGATGAAATGTACAGCCTTTCAGATTAACAGTGTAGCCAAACCCCACAATTTATGGCAGAAGTCTAGATAACCCATGAAATCTATCCTAAAAGAAAAAAAAAAAACAACTGCACCTTGTCTGTTTGCACATTACAAGAGACCTTTTGAAAACATTTTAACCAACTATAATTAAAATACTCTTAGTGACAGTTCATTAAAACTAATTTTGCCTGGTGACATAAAATGCTGTGAAACTATTAATGCAGATATCGGTGGCAAATTTACAGGAAAATCAGATAAAATATACATCACACTTACTTTAATAAATAATCTTTTGGAACTCTTATTCCAGGATATTATCACATCTGCAGTTTAAATTAATTTCTATTGCTACAGAAACACATTTCTGTGCTGCGCTGCATGAATCATAAAGTTCTGTGTCTTACACATGTATTATGCTGTGGGTCTCGTTGACATTGACTTAACTCAGATATTGCCACAAGAGATAATAGTACAATTCCTGAGAGTTTCCTTATACATAATGCAATTTGTTTAATATGCACAGATTAAGGGCCTGATTCATCCAGGGATTTAAACGCAAGAGTAGTCTCATTTGAAGCCAGCAGGACTATTTAAATTGTTAAAATAAAGCAAAGTACTTAACATCTGAAATTGAGACCTAAATTAGAATCTGGAAATAGATCTGTAACTGCGGTCCTTTAAACCTGTGTGCTATACCATTAAAATTTGCCTTAATTAGGAATTAACATTGTTATTTGAAGATGAGAATTTCTAGTTGCTTTTTTTTTTTTTTGCTAGTTGGTACAGTTTTTGCTATGCATATTTTAAAATGCAAATCAAAATCAAATTTTAGGTAGAGGAAATGCCACTCAGCACCTATCTCCCAGTGCCAACTGCACAGAGCCCAGGGGAAAGGGCAAAGCGAAGACCCACTGACCATGGGGAGGAATTCGAACTGCAGAACACGTAGTCTCTGTTTATACTCTTTTTCTACAAAATTGCAGATTACTTTCAGAGGGTAAATGATCCAAATATTGCTAATTTTTGTCTGTCAGAATTCCTAGAATAGACAAGTTATCAAATCAAAAAGGATAACTCTTGCTAATAAATAGTACGTTTGTAGAAAGAGATACCATAGTAGTAGAATAGATTTAAAGTATTTAGAGCATTTGATTTCTTGGTTTTAATCTGAAAAATAAAAAAAGAAACCTTCCCCTCCTCCCACCTCCCTGAAATCTGCCTGAAACACTGCTCAGAAGTCAGGCTTATTTTTAAGTTTGCCTTTTTCCACACCTCATTTGGAGTGTATCTGCTTTGAGAAATCAGTAGAGAACCACAGTATGAATCTCCAGTAATTACACAGTGCAGTTTAAACCCTCTTAGACACGGATGAACCCAATTGGGCACTAGGGACCTTTCATGAAAGACAAGTGAAACTGCTCATGAAATCCGTGCAGAATAGCTGATGTATTCTTCTTATTCAATTCACAGTTTATTTACATTAATTATCCTTTGTCCCAGTGCTTGTCTATGCACATCAACAGTTCCTATGACGGTACAGTGGGAAGCATAATTCTAATTTGTTTGAATTGTTGATTTATTTGGAAAAAAAAAAAAAGAATTATTCTTTCCAATACATCGGGAGAGAATCAGGCAGACTCCAACGTGGTATTCAATGCAATGATGTCCTCACATCCACACTGAACGTATGCAGCTCTCAAAATCCTTAAAAACCAGAAGTGCACTGTTCTGTTCTGGAGGAACATTTTCTGTGACTGGGAGGTCTCAGCATGCGGTAAGTACCTCAAACCTCGTTTTCCCTGGGCAAGTTCCTGTGTTGTGACCTTTCCTTCCGTTCCCAAACCGATTGAGACCCTTATGTCTCATGTGAGGACATGATTTCAGTGGATAAGGCAATGATTTTTTAATCATTGTTAGAGCCCGTATAAGGGTGCAGCCGTTATGCTACATTGATACTCATTTTCTGAGGATTTAAAACTTTATTGCCACTGATACAACATCAGAGCAACTGCAAATTCACTTAGCTGCAGAGTCCTTTATGAGTAAAGCCATGTAAAGGCTTTCAACACCTCTTCTACATCCTTGAAATTGCTTCTAAGGCGCTCTATTCATTTCAGTACTTGCTGTATCTTGATCTACTTTGAGGCATCAATTCTAGAATTGTTATTTACTCCATCAAGAAAGTTGGTTGTTTCCAGGACATAAAAATCGCATCTAAAAGCTATGATGCATCTTCTGATACAATACACATTAGTTAAATTTCAAATAATTTTTTTTTTTCCTGTATTAAACATTGAGTAATAGATAGTTCAAATTCAAATAAAAATATCATGGAGGAACTGAACAAACAGTAGAAGTATCCCAGGCATTCAGGAAAAACCAAGTGATTCTTCTGCTTCTGCGAAACCTGTGAATTCCTTTTAGGTATTTTTGAGTACTTGTGAACACACCGAGATTCAGTAATCTCAGATTCTATGTGTTTTGTACAAATGCTGCCATTTTATTCTTTAGAATTACTGGTGTTTTTTTGAAAAAAAATCCAGAAAGTGAAAATAGCAGTGAGACCAATCAGCTGAGCCACTGATTAAATCTGTGTTTAGATACAACAAGATATCCCTTTAATTTTGTTATAATTTGTTAAGTAAATTCACAAGCAATACTAAAGCGTATGGTAGAACATATGGCCATCAGGCTTCACCATATGGCTGAGCCCTGACTTTACCCTATTAGCCATCTATCCAGAGGCTAAATCAGGGCTGGAGTAACTTGCCATGCTCGGTGTTGGAGAGTTTGCAATCCAGACCAGACCTCTTTATGTCGTTCTGCAATTGTTGAGCCGAAGTTTATCTCCTGCCCTAGCTGTGCTGCAATTATCAGCTGTTCTGGTAGGGAAAACTGCTGCTTAGGGAAGAAGCAGAGCTCTACCTAGCCTAATGTGTAGAGGTTGTCAGGAAACAGAATTTACTCTGAAGCCTATGAAAGAAACATTGTTTTGTTTTCTAGAGATTACTTAGGGAATATATTTCACACTTTTCTGAAAGGGAGAAATGCAAATGGAGGGGGTGAACCATCTCAGGTTTAAAAAAATTTGAAACTCATGAAAGCATAAACACAGCCGATGGTTCTGGTTGATTTACACAACTATTCTTGCAAAAGTTAAATGTGCACAGACTTCCCCAAAAACAAATAGGCTGGAGCTGAGAGCTTTAGAGAACCCCATTTAACTTCAACCCAGCCATTCTATCCCTATCTGTGTGTAAATGAGAAATAGCTGTTGGGCTATCTTTAAAAAGCAGTCTCTTCACTCATCCCAAACTCATCAGATCAGTCCTAGACATTGAAGGCATTTGCAAGGGAGAATAACTGGTCACAGCTGAGGAGTACAGACTTTTTCTGCAGTCATAATATTGCTGTGTGTGCTCAGGGTACCAATTTCTCCTTCTGATTAAAGCACAAAATGCAGCCCATTCAGCTATTAGTGCTACTGTGACAAGAAACATATAAAAGGCCACCATTCTTATGTCAAGTGAAAGTCCTCATTCTGGATTTCCTAAAAACCTTTTCTCTTCAAATACAGACAGAACTCGATAGAAAAACAAGTGGGAACATCGTTTTGTGAATATATAACAAAACTAAAATAGGAAGTATAAGGACAGCAAATGAGAAGAAACCATTCCTTGAGTTAAGGCTGTTAAAGCACCTTTTGTGGGCTTATAAATGAAAGCTTATTCAGCTGTGTCTTCTCCAATTAAATATATGAAGTCTCCATAGCAACAGCCATTTTGTAAGATGCATATATTTCATGACATTCCAGATATTGAGCAGCTAACTGAAGTGGAAGGGGAAATGCCATAACCATAACACAGGACTTCTTAGAGTACTTTCTAGGGAAAAAAGCAGTGCCTACTGCCACAAAGCAACAATTTTCCTGACAGTAATGCTAATTTTAAAAGTTGTTTTTTCTTTTAAACAAGTTATGTGTTTCCTTCTCAGTTCTTGTTGTGCTGTGTTGTGTGATGGGAAGTGAATTTTAAAAGAGAATTTTACGTATAAAATTAAAATAAAATTTAATTTTATACTTTGCAAGTCATGATGTTACAAAGCTAGATTTGCAGCAGGTCAAAATCCTTTTTAAATCACTGAACTCACCACAGAGGTACTAGCTTGTAAGAGCTGAGGCTCTGCAGTCAATCTGTTAACACACTGGTAAAAGCAATTGAAAAACATTGTTTCTGTAGCACGGCTCTTTGTTACAGCGCAGTAGGTGCTGTGCAAAGAAAAGAATGCAACAGCTACCCAGAAAAGATTTTTAAATTTATTTTGATAATTATGTTTGTCATTAACCATATGAGGACTAAATGCTATGCCTTTTCTGCACGGTGCCCATACCCAGCTGGCATAGCAGATAGCAGTAAGAGTAAAGAGTTGAGCCAAGCCCCACAATTACAGAGAGAAGGGTTTTCACACAAACTTTGGTACTAGATCTGTATTTATTATGTAAACCCCACCCAATATTTTATCATAGAATCACAGAATGGTTTGGATTGGAAGTGACCTTTAAAGATCATCTAGTTCTTTGTGAGAGCCTGGCCCTGTAAATCTAGTGGCAATATAAATCCTGATATAAATCTGCAGCAGTGTAGAGAGGGAACACTAGACGTGGATTTTGGTCAGCATTTCTGAAGGCAGTTTTCTCTATCGGTCTTTTCTCCAGATTGATGGTTGATGTATGCTGTGATATGCAGTTTATCTTCCAGATTCCTCCAAATGGCTGTGCTTTACCTTTAAGTATTTCTGAACATGACATGGGGAAGGACACCCAGCAAAGTGAATTATTAGTGCTGCTCTTCAAGGCCCTTTTGAAATACTGATGCTCACCACGCATTCCTGATCACCTGTGTTAAAGCGTGATGGGTATAAACTGAAACAGGTGAAGAAAAGTGTTTCTGAGATGACCAGGAAGGGGAGACCTCATTTGTCAGGAAGATCATGATAAGCTTAGCTTGTGTAGCCTGCCAAAACAGAGGCTAAGGGAGGACAGGCTTGCTTGTTATAAATATTAGAGATACACGGCAGGCAAGGAGGACAGTCCTGAGCACAGAAGCACATTTTTAGAAGTGAATATAAATGCATTTTGAATGAAAATTGGAATTAGGATTAAAATCTGAGGCTCTGTTCCAACAGGAATATCAGATTAAAATAAAAATCTGATCAGCTTTAAGGTGGAGCTGGCTAAACTGATGACAGGTGCCAGAAAGTAAAAGAGAAAAATATTATGTTGATAAAGAGATAATGTAAACTCTGTGCTCTGTTACTTTGTAGTGTCTACAAAAGCAGCCCTGTCCTCTTGCTCCTGGTGCTGGGTGATCAGGGTGCCTTTGGAAGGTCACCCTTACAGCGAGGGTGAAGCTAACGTTAAGGTTCTGCTATCAGCAGATTTTTATATGTCTGTGAAGTTGCCTTAGAAGTGGACAGAATCGGTGCCAGCACCCTTGGAGTATGAAGCAGTGCTCAGCCACTACTGGATGCATGCCCCAGTGTGTCTACAAACAGGGACTTTCCTCTGAGCTGAATTCCCCACTGCTTTTTTATTCTCACAGAACAAACCATGAGGTCCTGCACTCTTTTTTCCCCTCTCGTACTATTAATTTTTCTCACAGACACCCCGGGTAGCAGCCTTGATTCTTCAATTTGAGTAGCTGATAGCTCAGTGTATTTCTCCGTGGTACATTGTGTTCTCCATAACAACATCAGGTCTTTTTTCTTCACGAACAACAGGCCAGCTTCTGCCCTATTTTGACTACAATGTCAACAACAAAGTTGAACCAGGGAGAGACCTATTCAGCATTGGTAAGATCACTAAAGCACAACTTTCTTTGAAATGAAGCAATTTAAAATGTGTCTTCCCTGGAGGAGCTCTGTTATTTTATTTTTCGTTAAGCTAATTTGACATTTGTTTTTCTTTGTCTCAGCATGAAAGTTTGGGCGCTAATCCTATCACCTGCGTCCCATAAACTCCAACGAGAACATACCACGCCTGAAAATACCAAGTGCTGTGAGTGATATTTCTGTTGGAATTCATGCTTAGCACAACTAACCAGCTAACTACAGGGGGTTTAAACAGAGGATTAAAATGTTCTGTCTGCCAGGAATTGCCACAGGCACTTGTATTAACTGGATTATTAATCTCCATAAAGTACTTAATAGCTAAATAGAGTTTTCTATATTTTCAGATATAGTATTCTCAAAGATGCCTGTGTGTCCGATTTTCCAAAGGGAACATAAAATGTCACCAAAGCATTTCCATTAAGGGGAAGATGGCACCCCTGGGGTGTTAATCTGGCTCTTTCAGAGGCTGAAAATCTCAGGAGGCAAGCAGAGCACAAGCCACTTCCAAACTTCTGGAAATTCATTTTCTTTTCTCTCCCTCGCTGCATGTTGGGGCTGGGGGTGAGGGGCAGGCAATAGTCCAGTCTCAGACAGCTCAGGATAAAGTCGTGGACCTCATGCCTTCTCCTGGCTAGAGAAAGACCTTTCTATTATGGGAAAGCTCTTTACTCCCGAGAAAGCAAGCAAGCCTGAGCTGGATGGCAGGATGTACTCAGTTTACATCTAACTCTGAACGTTCTTGGCTTACTGAAATTCTAGTGTGTGGTAGTATTTTACAGAGACAGGATTCTTCTTTGATCATTTCAATAACATTTTATGTATCCTTCTTTTCTTCAGAGGCCCTGCACTTTCAGATATTCTTGAGGGAATTTTCCTCAAATAATTTTTCTGCTTTGGGTAACACCTTTAATCTTAAATTGTGACCACTCTTCTTTTTCCTACCCTGTTCCTTCACTGCTTGGAAAAATAAAATACTGTTAAATATCTCCCCACAGTTTAGGATATTTGGACATGACGCATAGTTTACGACTAATTTCTGCTTCGTGGTACTTTCTCGTCCGTGGTTACATCTTTCTTTCTAAGAAGGAGTCTGTTCATTACTGTGTCAGTGCAGAAGAGTGGAAGTTTCTTGAGCTCGAGAGAACCATTGTCATCTTAATTCAGTACTATACAGCAAGATTACGTTAGGTAAGGATTATTTAATAACACAGCAGGTTGTAGAGCAAACTACTCGTCAGAAGTGTCAGGCTGACTTAGACAACTAGAAACCATGATCGTTTTCTCTAGAGAAAGTTACATTAGGCAACTCTCTTCCTGAATCAGTTGTGATGCTAAAATTCTTTAACGTTAACTGTAACCATGACGTTTTTTATGGACCATAAAAGTATAGGGTACTAGTCTTGGGAGAAATCTATTGCTGTGTCCTAGAAAAGAATGAAATTTAACTTGTTTGGATCACATTAATTTCACAGTTACATATAATAAATAAAGAGACGCTCTTTTAAAGCATACAATTATTTTACTATAATTTGTAACATGCCCAACCACTCCAAGCCTGTCCCTGTGTGCTATCAATCTATGCAGTCTGGGCATAATAGTTACTAGTTTCGTAAAAGAATAACAGATCTGAGTATTTCTAATTCAGATGATGGGTGCACACTTTTTCTAGGCTCACCACATTTCACTGAAAATGCATTATTAAACAAAAAGATTGCAATTGCTGTTGTAATCTTTCTCCATGGTGTTACTTTCCTTCAGCTTGATCATTTACGACAAATGGCTCAAAAGGGGAATCTCGTTAGCAAGCATTAACAGAGGGACCCTATTTTACTGTCCTCACCCCTCCTAAGTAATCCAAGTGAAGCCAAAGGCATGTTCTCTGTATACATATACTGTGTCTTTATTGTTAGCTTGATCTTTACATGAGTTGTACCACCATCTACTGTGCTAAAGACTTTAAGAAAAACAAATGTTCTTGCTTGATTATCATTTCAGTAGAGCTGTATTCTATAGTCTGTGCTATAACTGAGAGAATAATAAATCAAAGTTGTGATTTTTAACATAACTTAGTCAGTTTAGACAAGTCAGGACGCTGCCAGGTCTGGAATAGACCCTTCTTAAGGCACAATTTATGGGCATCTTAAAAATAATAGTGTTCTTCAGCTTAAATACTGTAAGGTTGGGTCCACAACTTGTAAAAGAGCAAAAGAGATGAGTGGTGGGATGATTACCACATATTTGGATTGTTTACTGAGAATTATCTACAGTTATGTCTGTGTTGATTTTGTGATATTTTTTTTTTTCCATTTTGCTAACCCAGCTATTGATGACATGAATGTTATTTTAATGGTCATCTCCAACACGACAAAATGACCATGACCTATATTTGGGTTAGTCTTTACTATTTATGAATAGGTTCTACAACCCTTACCTTTAAAAGTGATTTATCTATTCAAACAAATACTTTCAGTGATCTTTGGGCTACCTTAGACATTAGACAGTTATATCTGTAACTATAATATAAAAAACAGAGTGGCACTAGCTGATGAATTCACATCTAGATGACTATAACTCATGCTCACCATTGTGAAGCACCCTTCAGACTGGAGCTGCTTGACCTACCTAAGCTTCCTTAGCTGGGTTTTCTTTATGGAATATGGTTACTTAACAGTTTGAAAGATTTGCTTGAATAAGGATTGTAAGATCTGGATACTTAACCATGGAAGCTGCCTTATTTATAGCATTGTTGCTTCTTCAGATTGTCAAAAGAGTTGTTACAATGACAAATATCCCCATTCTGTAACTATTAACATTTAGGCTAAAGAAAGCAGCCTGCAAAACCACCTGTGCGTGAGCTGTTGATGCAGTGTGATGCCTAAATCGGCAATACGTTGCATACAGGTTTTGTCAGACTTAATGTATGCATGATTTAGAAAGATTTGCACAGTGTGGTCAGCATTTTGACAGGATTTCCAACTACTCAGCAGCATCTGGCTGGCAATCTCAGAGAGTGTCTCTAAAAGCAGAATGGCAGTTTATTACTGCTGAAAGCTACTCACAACAGTAGAGTCACTTGTACAAGAGATCTCAAAGTCAGGATAACAGCGCTTCCATTTATAACTGAAGCATAATAAACTTTCCTTGTTTTTACTTTATCAAGAATGATTTTTGAGCAAATACATGATCCTCTATCTCTGTGCTTTTGTTCTGCTCAGACACTATGGGAAAGAACGAGGGAATGTTATCAAGCTTTACTTCCAAAGGTCTCATCTCCCTGGTGAGGAGCAGCCTGTCACCAAATCCACTAAGATTTGCTCAGGAGGAGAACTGATATTCTAAACAGGAAGAAACCACGGCAGTGATGGGCAAAGAAAGCGTGGCAGTGGGGTTGCACTAGGTGTACAAAGATGCTTTGCTTCGAAGGGCAGATCATGCAAGGTAATTGAGAGTATGAAGGGACACAGAACAGCTTAGAGTCAAATTAGTGCAAAGATGGTCAATAAACAAGACCTGAGGACAGGAAAAGGAGGAGAATTAAGAAGAGGAAAAAAAGTATTCTTAAGAAACAAAAAGGTATTGTATTGTGAGCAAAATGAAACAATACTCAAATCGATGCTTTTAGAAAAAGTTCTGGTGCTTTTTAAATATGCAGCATAGATCCTGTATGACAGCAGTACCTTTTCAACCTGCAATCTCTGCTATAATTTCTCGGTGTTCCCCAGGGCTCAGTTTTGGGGA
>NW_009191649.1:0-28838 GCF_000690835.1 Fulmarus glacialis | reverse complement strand
GGCTGAGGCGAGCAGCGTGCACTGGAGCGGCCGGCGGCCCGCGGGCCGGCCCTCTGTTGTGTGCCGTGGCGCCTGCCCAGGGATGGGATGCGTGAGCCCTGCCGTATTGCGGCTTTAAAGTGTGATTTGCAGGGCCCTTTCCGAAAGTCGCTTTGAAATAACTTTCTCCCGCTTTAAAGAAAAAATAAATGCTGACGTATTGGAGCTGGGGCTGCGGATTCTGGCAGGGCCGGAGGGTTACTGGCCTGCAGCCTTGCACACGCACACAGAAGTGGTTCCTGCTACATTTTGGAAGAAAACCATCCAAGTTTGTGCTTGGATTTACTTCAAAGTTTGTTAGGTCTCAGACTTAAGCAAATGATATTGTTAAATATCATTTAAATATCAGTGTAAGTATGTTGCAAGCCTTAGTTTCTGTGCTGGGCATTTTTAATAACTTTTATTGGATAACTTGAAAGATAGGTATGCCCTTTTATTAACATATAAAAACTAGAGGTTATGAAGAAAATGAACCATGCATTTGACTGAGAAATATAAATATTCCCTTTAATTTCAGTTTAATCGCATTCATGAACTATATACAGGCTACTGGAGTCCTAACCTTCAGGTTTCAGGCACTTAATCCATTAAATTTGCTTTAAATCTTAAGAACTTACTTTTATTTTTATAGATTTTAGGTTCTGTTCACTTGCTTTCTCTCTTGAAAGCTTTAGGATCACATTTTAAGTGTTTTTTTCTGCATCTTAGCCAGAAACTTGTAGTTTCTTGCAAGAGTACCGGATCTGGAACTTCAAGGAAAAATGAATAGTGTGGTTACGTCAGCAGGGTCAGTCATTTAGGAATATTTGTGAGACTGGTTTCTAATTGATTGACAATGCCCGATGAACCCTCTATCGTTTGATCCTCCATGGATTTTAGTGAGTTTTGTTTGGATAGAGGAGCCTTCTTGGGAACAGCTATTTCTGGTACTATGGCCTAATTATAAATGTTTGAAACTCTTTAGTTGCCCCACAGTAAAAAGAAAACACAGTGAAGCTAAGCCAAATTACAGATTTTATTCCTTATTCAGAGACCAAAAAATAATATGTGAAATTGAAAAAAGAGCATTCTTTTAAAGGAGAGTATTATTTAATGTAAAGATACTTTTTTTTCTTTAGCTGTGTCAAGTAGTAGGATCCTCCTTAATAGTAGGAGATATGTGTGTTTCAGGGGGAAGGCCCATAAGGATATCATTTTCCTGGGTCATTTTACCCTATCTTTCCAAAGATGAGAATTACGACTTTTTCTTTTGAAATAGATTTTAAAAAAAAAAAAATTAAATGGTCCTTCACTACCACTGCTCCTTTAGAAACAAACAATAGCGCTTCTTTAAAACAAAGAAACAAACAACATCTTGCTGTCTTTGTTGTGGGATAATTTCCAGTGAAAGTGTTTTTAAAAACAGTAATGCTACTATCTGTAACTTCCGTCTTTGTTCATTTCAGCTGTTCGCTGGTACATGTTCTTGGTTTTTTTTTATAAATCAAATGACACTTCAGTCTACAATGCACAGAGGTGAAAAAGGTTAGAAGAACTGCAGTATGAAGTTACCAGTCTATGGACCAAACTACAAACCTCTGATGTATGTATTATGTATATATTGGATATGTTTTGTAGACTCTCCTACTGGAACAAGGTTTTGTAGATTTCAAAATTACTTTAAAAAAAAATAAATTACCTTCTAGCATGAAGGTTCACTGAAATGAAGAGAAGCTAATACCATACTGTCATAAGGAGGTAACAGCCCTCAAAGGTGTGAACTGCTGCTTTTCATCGCAAAGAAGTATTTTGTATGGTGAAATGCAAAACATAGATGAGAAGGTCTGTATGCAAAGTATAAGCCACTCTTTGCCTAAATTGGTTCATACACAACTACTCCAATGAAATGCTCGAAAATCCAATGAGAAAAAAAAGAGATATTCCTAGCAGAAAGAGTTCATTGCATACTTTTTTCCCAGCAATCAAACTGCCACTGCAGTTTTACTATATAAAACAAGCATCAGACCATGTGTAATTAAGCTGTGGACATCTGTATTGTAAGATGGTGGAAGTTTGCATAAATTCAATAAGCAACTGGATGAAACACATAAGAAAAAAAAGCATGAAAAACTTACCTTTGGCTCAGGGAGACTCAGAGCTGCAAATGGTTGGATGCTGGGGGAACGTTCTCAGGAAGTAACTATGTGCTTGCTTTGTTCTTATATTGTTTCCTTGGTGTCTGCCTGTGGCAGCTGCTCTTGATTTTTGCCTTGGGGTTGGGTTCCAGTCCATCTATTATATAAACTAAGTCTCCTTCCAAGAAGGACAGAGGACTAAAGAGAAAGAAACTATGGGAAAAACAAATGATTGGGAATGACAAATGAGGGGGAAGAAAGGAAGAGGACATGTAAGCTATAGGGGGAAAATAAAGACAGGGAGACAGAGTGAAACACCTGGCAGAGGACTTCCAGCAGTGACCGTCATTCCTTGCAGGTAGTCTTGGCCACAGTTAGTGTAGGACAGTAGGTAATGGACCCTTGGTTCTGTTTTTTATTTTGTGTTGGTTAATAGTTTAACTGTGATATTTGTAGGTGTCTCCCACTACCTTAAGAAGATGATTGCATAGTGTGATTTACAGCCAAGTTCAGAGTTAAAATACCATTCGTTATTCTCCACAGAGCTTAAAACCACTGTGTTTTGAGAATAGGTAATTATAGTATGATATTATTATGAGGAATCAATTCATGCACAAAGTGCAAATTTTGATTTGATTTTTATGACCTTACAGCTATCTTTTTACTTTACCACCCCATTTCTTCATAGACACAATCTCTGGTCCATGTTGCTTTCTGTAACAAAATTAATGCAAAGACTGCTAGCAGTCATACATATTTTCCAATCTATTGATTGGACATGCTAGTGTTGGGAACTACAGTAAAACTAGAATCTCGTTTGCAACTGGTTGGAGTGCTTATTACAATTTTCTAATGCTTGTAATATTCCCACTTCATTCAGCTTGGTGCACATGTTTCTACAAGTATTTTTCAGTCTTTTGATGTATTTTTTGTGATTTTTTTGTTGTGAAATTCAGCTCTTCATATTTGACATTTTTGTATTGTAAGAAGAACTTGAGAATGCTTCCACTTAACTTGGTAGCAACTGTATCTGTAACAGGTCTAATAAACACCTCCACAAGATACAGTTGTTACCTCATAAACAAGGAGAACCCTCAATTTATGATCTAATTTATATCCATAGGTTTTAATGTACTTTCTGAAAGTGATTGTATTGTGAAACAAACCATGATATCTTCAGTATGTGTTAAACAAACAACTAAAAAAAGCAGCAGTTGGTCAATACATCCCTGTTAAATTATTTTGCCAATTCACAAGACAGTAAGTCACCACAAGTTTCTGGGTTTTCCCCTAAAATTATTCATTGGATTGCTTGATAACCACAACAGTGTGAAGAACATGACAGCAATAGAATGATTATACATAGCAGAATACCAATTTAAAAAGGCAGGCAGGCATTCTTTTCCTTCTGTGTCTTCAGATTTGTTCCTCATAATTACAGAAGTCATTGAGGCAAATTAAACTAGTTTTCTGTACTACTAGTATACCCAATATATTTTTCTTTAAAATACTTATTTGCTTGTTGAAGTAATTTAAAAAAAAAAAAAAGTCTGCATTCGTACAGTGTTTTGAAAACACTGCTTTATATGCCTGGGGCCTGATCTATGGTCAATTGAAAGTCTATCAATTTTAATGGACTTGGGCTGCTTTTATGGTTCTAAGCTGCATGTTTATGTATTTTCTGTAACAAGCTGTAAAAGATTTTTGAAAATGATGAGTTATTTAAAAATCAATTTCTATAACTAAGATGGTAACATGCTCTAAGTGGTCTTACCCTGCCACTTGAGTCCGTTGTAGTTCCACCTGATGAAATTTCTGGGGTTTGGATTTGCCTTTTTAAGCTCTCAGTAATTAGATACAGAAACCTATATGAAAATAACTTTCTGGTTTCAAATTAAATTATTTAAAGTTAATTTGCCCTCTTTGTCTATATGTGTTAAAATACCATTAACTACTGCCTACTGCTTTTTCCCCAAGGGATTTCAGCTTCATTCATTGTAGAGAGAAAACCCTGTGGTTGTGTGATGAATTAGATTGTTTTCTGTAGGACCTCTGCCTCATTTGTTGCAGAATTTGGAATATGTACTGGGTGAATGAAGCAGGAACTGTAGAAAGAAAATTTAAGTGTAAAGATAATTTGACTGCTGCCCAGGAAATACGGATTCTCTCCTTGCCTCTGTTACGGACTTTTTATGTAAGCTTAGAATTCCATTTGATGGAATTTTCTTTCCATGTGGCTTTTTTTGACACAACATGCACATTATTCTGTGCCAGCCATCTAATTTAATTACATAGGTGCCATAAGCTGGTGGCTAAAGAGATCATCCCAATCTGCTTTGGCCAGTTTCAGAGTAACACCTGTGCACTTGTGTTACTGCTACTGCTGATTGTGTGCATACATGGTCAGACAGATCAGCTGATCCAGCTGAAAACTTAACATGCAAAAAAAAACCCCTAAAAATACTATTTTTCAGCTAAATCAACCTGTGAATCCAACTCACCGAACAGCCTCATAAATGTAAGTGCCAGCACATAGGAGGAAATAGGGATGCATAGCCAGAGACAGCAGGGCTACCTCTTTATGTTGACGGTAGCAGAGCCTTGGGGGATTAACCTCACAAATTAGACATCTAGATTAGGTGCCAACCATTAAGCAATATGATTATCCTGCATATGTTCTGCTAAGAATTTCCATTTGAGAGCATCATTGCACTAAATGCTAAGCACTATCAATGGAGCTGAATTTAATGGAAGTTGTACCTTGAACATACAGAGTACTGAGCATGGTACTCTGAGAAATCAGGTCCTAAGTGTATTACACTGGAGAGCCCAAATCAGTGAACAGTTTTGGCCTCAATCTTTCAAACTTAGTTTTTCTCATATAATATATATGAATGAAAAAGTAAATATATATACACATATACACAAAAGTATACAAAAATATACATGACAGAGGAAAAGATGTTTTGGAAATACATTTGCTAATATATATCTTCATGCTAGTGCTTATGCAATAAGCTACTATGGTAATGAGCTTCATTAGAGAATGTATATTGAAATTAGTAAGACTATTCTTAGTAGGTATGACATGGACAGCATGCAGTAAAGAATAACTGAGTCCAAATTTTGCATTTAAAGATTAAAAAGTACTGAGGAGGTGCGCTATTTTCTATGCAAGTAAAGCAAAGGAGGGAAAAATTAGAAATTAAGAACTGTTTTGTAATACAGATAAACAGAAAGACTGAATCGAGGTTGTACACCAAAATGGATAGTATAATTTCCAATTATAATTTCCAAGTTTCTCAGTGTTTGACATTGTAACAGTAACGTTGCAATGTGTAAATGTATAAAACCAAAATTAACCCACTTAAAATACAACTATTCTAGTGAAATAAAAAGTACACTTTGTGATAGATTGTATTGTTTTTAATATTTACTTTTTATTTTTGCTAATTAGCAATATTTTGTAACTTTGCAATATATTTCCCAAGCATTATTGTGAGACAGAAAGGCTCTGCTGAATTGTCTAAGTTGTTTTTATTAACTTAATACCTCAGAGTAGCTAAGTAGCTTGTCTGTTTCTCTTTTCTTATAGCCAGAAGTATTTCAAATAGAAAGGTAAATACTTTACAGGGCTAAAACTAGCTCCAGTATTGTGTTTTATTGCTTTCCAACAATATCTCTGAAAGAGGAACAAATTCTGCCAAAGCATGAATTTTGAAAGAGATAACAGATTAGTGTTAACTCCCTGACCTGTTGATTTATCTAGTGCCTAACAACTGGCAACAGAAACTTAAATTTGTAGAATTGTGTACTGTCGTGGTAGTTTGGGTCTTTTTTCTGTCCGCCTCCTTTTACTCCCGCACAAAGAAAATAAAACAGCAAAGGTTTGCTTATATAGCTTGCGGTGACTCACCAATTCTGTTTGACTTCAATGGGAGCTGTGTATGATTAGCCAACCTGGAAATTAGGACTTTATTATGTGTAGTCTGGAACTCTTAAACATATAACAATTTTTAGGGAATTTTGGATTATTTTAGATCAGATAAGCTTTGGGGAGGGACATAGAAGTAGATTAAGTGTGATTCCCCGCCCCCCCCAGTAGTGAAATTTCTATTGTCACCTTATACTCAGGGAGTTATATTGAATAGGTGAGGTTTCTTTCACTGTTTTTTCTTCTAAAATGCTTAATGTTTTATTACCAAGGATTCTTACCTCTTATTACATATCCAGTATTTTCACCATTAAAGAATTGTAATATTCTTTGAGTGACTGTTAGCACAGAATCATAGAAACGTACAACGTACAATGCAGCTAACCTCAAGAGATACGTAGTCACCCAGATCAGATATTTGATAGTATCAAATATAACTGCACTGTCTTATACTGAAATATTTCTAATTTGTTATTGTAGACTTCCATAATGGGGTTTTCATAGTCTCCATCGGTATTTTACTTCACTTGAACTTGGAAAGCTTGTTTCTAATGTTTAATTCCAAGCCTATGGATTGCAAATGAAATCACTTACTTTCCTCTGTATACTTTCAAGAAAGGGGAGAATGATAAATCACTGGGTTTTTTACTTGTTTCAAGATTATTGTAATGCTGATCCACTTCTCCTGTTTTTGTTTGGTAGTGTATGCAAGCCCAGTTCTTTCAGTCCTTTCCTGTAAGTAATTTTTCTGAAAGGGTTGTGATTTTTTTGCTCGCTATACTTTGCAACATCTTTCTTAAAATCCAGTGCAAACACTACTTCAGCTGAGGCATTTCATTTTGCTGAGTAGAATAAAAATTCTCATATTTTCTAAGCAGGAGTCCTGTGTACAGTTTCTCAAATTAACTGCTGAAAAAAATTCACACTGTGAGTTTGTATTCTGCCTTTATACACTCTTCGGTTTGTTATGCTAGCTCATAGAAGTAGCACCATTAAGGGAAAGCAAAGTATGTGTAGCACGATGGATACACTGGTCTGTGTCTCATAGTAGGGGATTCAGTGTGCAAATTATAAGAAAATAAGAATGCAAAATACTAATGGGTGAACACTGTAATATTTTAGATATTTTTTCATGGAAATTCATGATAGCATTACAGTTTCTTGAGTCTTCCATTTCTTCTGATACCCCTTCACTCTTTCTAACACATGTAAAACATATTTGACATTTATAATAATGGAATGATTAGGCATGTTACTGACATCAAGGTTTAAGGGACTGGGTGACATAGGGAATTTATGTTCCACTTTAATCCATTTATCAACCTCCTCTGGGAACTGATTTTAAATCTAACTCAAGCCATACCTATTTGGGGAAGAAAAACCCTGCCTAATCAAACAGCCTGGAAAACACATAAATGTATGAAATTGTTGTCTAGGCTCCCCCCACCTCCCTCTTTTTTAGTAAGGAAAATATTAATGATTTATATGATGACATTCTTTCTGGAATCATATGGCTACTTGTTCAGATCTGGTGTTTTTCAGTTCAAGAATCGAGAGAAGATGGTACAGATGGACTATTTGAGCCACTAAATAGGTGAAATATAAAAGTATGTAATTCCATAGAGTAGTAGCCATTAATGACTTCTTTGCAAATCAATTAAATTTTCATTTCAATTATAAAAAGAAAAAACCATTTTCCTAGACTAATAGTGCTTTTTTTTTTGTCAGGGAGGAAAGGGTTTGAGTGTATTTGCATTATGCAAATGTGTACAGTAACACTAAAACCAGTTGCTTCAAAGATATCCAAAGGGGCAATGTAGGTTGCCTAAACTTAGGCAGTCCTGAACTAGGTCACCTATTCCCCTGTAATAAAACTAGTTTGCCCTTTCTGTCCTATAACCTAAATGAAGCTGCCACTTGGTTAGTAATGAGAGATGTATAGGACCAGGTTCTAAAGTACTCTAGTGTGAATCCAAAGTCGTTTAATTGGAATCAAAGTGATGTAAGCAAGTTCAGAATTGGGCACATTGTACAACTTATACTGATGTAGTCAGTTACCTTTATAATGTAAGGAATGGTAAGAGAAGAATTATTACCACTCCTTAATACTTGACATTGGCATTCAGGCACATATCTGGAGAAATTCAACTCAGGAACCATGTATTTTACATGTTCAGTCAGAATAATTGCTGCCTACCGCGGTGCCAATCTTAGGGTTTAAAGATGAAAAATACACTCCTATTAGTCAAATATTTATGAGTAGAACCCAACATGTTTAAACCTTGTTGACCTTTACATAGTTATGACATATATATCATCTCTTGGTTATCCTTACCGTTGCTTTCGTCTGGAAAAAGTAAAACAAGAGGTTAAGTAGTCCCTAAGGATAAGTTAAAATGTAGACTACTGCCATGTTGTATAGCTTTAGTATACTTAGTGTCTTTCATCGCAAGTTGATGAGACTGCTCAAAGCAGTAAAATAGCTTGCTAGATGGTGCCATTTAAGAAAAAAATTAGTTTTGAAAATGAGTTTACTGTTTGCATATTCAGTGTTCTAACATTGTAAACAATATATTTGATAGTATTTGTGTTGATGTATAAAGCTTAACCCTTGCTTTTGTGTTTAAGCAGTCACATTCAAAATGAGTTTAAAATATAATCGAATTTGCTAATACCTTTATATATTCCTTCTGATTTGAGGCCAGAAGGAAAGCCACTATGGTCATTTAGCCTGATTTCCTGCATAGCATATATTGTAGGTATTTCATTAATTAATTGCTGCTTATAATTCCGCAACTGTGATTGAATTAGAGGACATCTTTTTAAAACAAAATGGTAGCCAAAAAGATGTTTAAATCTTGATTTAAAATCATCCAGAAATACAGACTCTTACTAAATTCTGTGTGGTTAATTACTTTCGCTGTCAATTGTGAGTAGCCTCATTTGAACTTGTTTAGCTTTCTTTTTATCACTTAGTTTTGCTGTAGCTTGATTTCCTGATTTTGGTAGGTTGTATGCTAGACATATCAACCTAAAGTCAGTGTTGCTGCTCAGGTCACCTCTTAAACTGTTCTTTGAAAGGCTAAACCGATGAAGTTCATTAAGAATGTAAACACTAAATGTGTTGCTGATGTTCTTTGAAGGCCTTCTTTAAGCATTTTGTCTTGTAGCCAGTGCTAAATCTTCTATGTCCAAGGGTTGTGCATGTTTCCAGAGAGCAGAGTGAGGAACTTTGACTATTGTAGGGTAGAAAATAGTACAAATTGGAAACGTATAATACTATATTCATGAAAGATTTAGTCTGTGAGGTTTTAGGAATAAATATGTAAATAGTATAGCATGAAATTGTCATTTGCATGTAGATGGATGTTACAAGGCTCTCTGGATTTTTTGTGAAAATAAAAGGGTATCAACCTCAACAAGGTACCAACAAAAACCTATAATATCATTAAGCAACTAAAATTTTATCTGAATTACATATCTAGTCATTATTTGCCATATCTATGATTTTAAATCTTTTTTAAAAAATTGGAAAAATATTTGAAATGTTAAATATTAATAAATATCTCATCTCATTATTTCACCACAACGGTGCTTAAAACATTGCTTTTGGTTCTCTCTCTAATCATGTGCTCACAGTATTGTCCTGTGTAACTACCCGATGCTCTTTGGCAAAAGAAGGAAGTTAATTAAACAGGAGAAAGAGTATAAAATTAAAAATTAAGCCTATCAGAAGAAGAATATCAGAAAGAACCCAAGACAAGTATCCCAGGCAACATCTGGTGTCTGTGAAGCTAGACAAGGCAGCTGAAGGGGAGAGAAGTGGTAGACCTGTTTAGTAAAGGTACCTTACGAGATAAAAGTAATAATGCCCCACTTGTTTTATGTTGCTACGATCACAGGAGATGGAGGAGTGTTAATTACCATGAGGTCCCCTGTGTCTTGTCTTTTCTTGTTTCCACTTTGTGCTGGTTTTGGCTGGGATAAAGTTAATCTTCTTCATAGGTGTTAGTATGGGGCTATGTTTTGGATTTGTGCTGAAAAGTGTTGATAACACAGGGATGTTTTTGTTATGCTAAGCAGTGCTTACATAGAGTTAAGGCCTCACACCACCCCACCAGCGAGTAGGCTGGGGGTGCACAAGAAGCTGGGAGGGGACACAGCTGGGACAGCTGACCCTAACTGACCAAAGGGATATTCCATACCGTATGACGTCATGCTCAGCATATAAAGCTGGCGAAAGAAGGAGGAAGCGGGGGGATGTTCGGAGTGATGGCGTTTTATCTTCCCAAGTAATGGTTACTCATGATGGAACCCTGCTTTCCTGGAGATGGCTGAACACCTGCCTGCTGATGGGAAGTAGCGAATGAATTCCTTGTTTTGCTTTGCTTGCACGCACGGCTTTTGCTTTACCTGTTAAACTGTCTTTATCTCAACCCACGAGTTTTCTCACTTTCACTCTTCTCGTTCTCTCCCCATCCCACCGCGGGGGAGTGAGCGAGCGGCTGTGTGGGGCTTAGTTGCCAGCTGGGGTTAAACCAAGACACACTTGCCCTGATGTTTCCACTTAGTGACCAGTACAAGCAGTGACTAGGAGTTGATCCATGGACATTAACCATTCCAAATATGTTGTGGTGAATTTTACTATGGATATTTATTTGTGCTTAGGTGTCTTTTAGACAACTGTTGCATTAATTCATGTGCTAAGAAAGAATGTTTAAGCTGTCTTGCTGTATAATTTTGAAGTTAATCCAACTGGAAACAAATTTGCTTATTTAAAATTTCTTGAACTTTTGTAGAGGTTGGAATCTAGTGGTCCAGCTGATCATTCCTATGCTATTTCTGAATTACTAAATATAATTTAAAGTAATTGAATTTCTCGTGAAGTTCAACAACGGGAAATGCAAAGTCCTACATCTTGGAAGGAATAACCTCAGATACCAGTGCACGCTGGGGTCCAGCAGTCTTGAAAGCAGCTTTGCTGAGAAGGATGTTGGGGTCCTGGTGGACAACAAGCTGACTATGAGCCAGCGGTGCACCCCCTCATGGCAAAAAAGGGCCAATAGTATCTTGGGCTGCATTAGGAGGAGCGTTGTCAGCAGGTTGAGGGACGTGATTTTTCCTCTCTACTCAGCACTGGTGAGGCTGCATCTGGAGTACTGTTTGTAGTTCTGGGCTCCCCAGTACAAAAAATATACGGACTTACTGGAGCAAGTCCAGAGCAGGGCTGCAAAGATTATTAAGGGGCTGGAATATCTTTGTATGAGAAGAGGCTGAGAGACCTCGGACTCTTCAGCCTAGAGAAGAGATGTCTCAGGGGGGATCTTACTAATGTGTATAAATACATGGTGGGAGAGAATGAACAAGAGGGAGACAGATTGTTCTCCCTAGTGCCCACTGACAAGACAGGGGGCAATGGGCACAAATTAAAACACATGAAATTCCATCTGAACATGAGAAGACAATTCTTTACTATGCGTGTGATCGAAGAGATTGCCCAGAGAGGTTGTGGTATCTCCTTCGCTGGAGAATTAAAAAGCTGACCAGACACAATCCTGGACAGCCGGCTCGAGGTGACCTGCTTGAGCAGGGTGAAGTTGGACTAGATGATCTCATGAGGCTCTAAACAATTCTGTGTTCTGTGAAATTTGAATGATGAAAGAGAGATGGTTTTAGTAAAAATCAGGTAAGTACATTTTGTTTAAGCCCACCTAGTGTTAGCGAGTCCTTACAACTAATAGGATAGTATTTTAGATCTAGCTCTTTATCCTTGGTATAAGCACCAAAGGCTCTGTTTCAGTTCTCCTCTTCTGATGGTGGGAGTTTCAGAGCCTGTTTGTTTTTCACTGATATGCTCTTGGATGGACGTGTTACTTAGTAATTCATGTCAGGCAGGTTCTTTGGCTGCGTACAACAATGTTCAACTGTAAAAGAACTTTCAGAATAACTTAAATTTTTAAATTATGATCTTTCATCACATCACAAATGCAAGACTCATTACTTTGTAGTCCTGCAAGTTATGGTTAATCAGTGACACTGGTGCAGCAACAAGTTAGTGAACATAATTATCTGGACATTCTTCATAAATATATGGAGGCAAAATAAGATGTTTCTTTTTCTGTGCTGAGGGAACTGGCAATACAATTGCTTAAGGAGGAATTAATGGTAGGATTTGGAATTAATGGAGGTTTAATGGTAGTTTGGCCAGGGAAGCTCCGCTTACATTCTGACTGATAGGTCATACGATTAGAAGAGTAGCCAGAGAGTATCTTTTCTGTAGGGGAATCTCAGCTGACCTTAACGTTTTCTCTGCATTAGGAACTTTTATAGAAATACAGTGGTGGCATAGAAATCTTTCCTGTATCACCAGTTCAGGTGTTGCAAAATAACTATGGAAGGGTGAATTTCTTTCTACCTTGAAACTAATTATTGTGTATACACCAATGTACTCAAGACAGTGATTTGCACTTTGCCTGCAGAAAATAAATAAATAATAATAGAGGAAAATAAAGCCTTCCAATATTTGATGTATGTCCTCATAAAGTCTTTTCCAACCTTTAAACAACTCGAGTTTTGATCTGGGTTGTAAGTAATGCTGTATATGGTCATCATATAATTGCAACTGGTGACTCCCAGAACTGGTCTTTTCATCCTTTTTTCGCTGTTACTGGAGATGTCAGGGAAAGATGTATATACTATCAGTGGATAAAATACTTGCCTTTCTTGTCAAGTATTGCATCTATCTATACATGATGGCCCTTATCTTTAAGCTGTTTTTAAGCATTATATTCTTCTTCCAGTGTTTATATTTGGTATACCACCTAGGCCTAATTTCTAAAGATCAGAACTGCTTAATTTCTTATGTGTCTTTGATTTACCACATCTAAGTAAAATTCAGAATTTGCATCAGTAGGAATTTTTAAATTAATTAAGTTATTTTTAGAAAAAAATTAAATACAATTTTAGGAAAACTTCTATCTAATAAGCTGAATTGAACTTTCTTTATATTGGACAGCTTATAGACCAGGTCTGCTGCATGGCACAGAGTTAGTAGTCATACGTTAGATAGTAGAATGGATATAACTGATGCTGTACCTGCACTCTGTACTTTTCAACATAGCTGATTGTTGTAGGTGAGATAGGTGATTTCCAGGACTCAAAAATAATGTTCAGAATACACTTGAATATTTCTGTACTACACTCATTGACAACACGTAGACATATCTGAAGTGTACATCTATACAGAGTGATACAAATGGATGTGAGCTGCTTTCTGTGCTTTGAGCTGGTCAACGTGAGTCCAGCGCAGGTCCAGAAACAAGATTGCTGTGTTAGTATGATAGTATGTTAATCAGTGTTCTCTTCTGCTTTGCAGGGCTTCTACAGCAAGCTTGGGTATGTGGCTTCTTCTGACTACCTCGGAATGCGGATGTGTGATTTCTGGACCCATCTGCATAGACATAAATGTGAGTTAGTCACTGAATGGGAATGGAGTTTATATGGCTTTGGTCAAAAATAATTGGAGAACAACATCTCAAAGCTTTTGGGTGAAATTTGATTTTGTAAACTGCAACTGAAAATGTAAATAGATTAAGAATTTGATTATGCAGTCCTCAGAAGAACAAAGTTTCCAGTGAAGATAATGGTAAGTATTTGTGGCAAAGGTTAAAATTCCTGGAATGACTATTTGTAAAATTCGTTATTCATTTTTAAATGCTAGAGCTTCAGCATTTTGTTTAGCTATTTCAGACTACTCATTTGGGGAACTGGAGAACTGTTTCCTAGTTCTAGCAACAATTCAGGCTGATAATTAATTGGAATATTTATTCTATTAGTTTACAGGTGTGCATGATGTGTCTTTTACATGCCACAAGGCTTTTCTATTAATACCTTTGAAGAGCTGACCCTTCCCTGAGTCCTGACATTAACCTCCATGCCAAAACTTAGGTTAGTTTAAGGTTTTATGGAGAAAAAAAAATGTGCAAAATTGAGTTCTTTTTTTTCACAGTTTCCGTATACAGTGGTGAAACTGTACAGGTTAGACTAATGGAGTTTTTATTTCAAAACTGAAAAAAATTAGGAGGGGAAAAATGCTAGCACACTGGGGGAAAAAACCCACATTTTTTTACCAAAAAAATGCAAATCAAAAATTTTTGCGTATTTTTGGTTGGTTGTTTAATCCCATTCCAGTCATTGTTCTTGACAGTGAAATGCCACAGAGAAGAACATTGGTTAAGGAAATTTTAAGTAGTAATTATAATCTTCCTGTTTATTGAAGTGAAGGACAGAACAATGAAAAGGAAACCGCTTCAAATCAATCCCTAGTAATTTAAACTATTTATAGAATCACTAATCAAAGCATGATTCGTACAATCCTTGGGAGAGTATAATGTTGTAGCTTATGTGCATTTATTTGCAAGTGGAAATGTTCTTAGGCGGTATCCTCATGGTTAGCACTGCCACTTACCTGTCACCGTTATCACATGTAGTAATCTTTACTGATAAACTTAGCCTTAAATCAATAATTTAGGAAAGTAAAACAGAATATAGTCCTTCGAATGAGAGTTATGTTAGTTGACGAGTTTGTAAAAACAATATTACATTTCTAAATAATACTGCAGAAATCTCTTGTAAATCCTTTAGCAATTTTTTCTAATCCTTTACAACTTGTAAAATCATAGCTGAAAGGCAGGCAGAAAAGGAATGCACAAATAAGACATCTGTTATTGTTATTTCAATGATGATATATAACTAGCTCTGAAGTAATAACATTTTAACAAGGACTAGAGTCTTATCCAAAAGGAGATCTCGTCCACTTCCTCATCTTCATTTACTGCATTCATAAGAATGAAGTGAAGTTTATAATTGGGAAATCTTATCAATTAGTGCTTGTAGGACATCACAGGTATGCTATAGTCTGGTTTAGATTAATGGATTTGCAGGCAAGCCATATCTTAACAGATAGGGGTATCTGTAAACCAGCTTCAAAGTAATATATTTGCGTGCTGCTTATAAAACAGTATTCACCATTACTAAGAACAGTAATGCTATATTTTATAACTTCAGCACTGCGAAATATATATACTATTAATGTATTTTCTAGTCCATTAAGGACAAGCAGCATATTATGCTCCATTTAATAAAAGATTTACAAGTCGCTAGTGTGGAGGATTATTCCACTAGAATTTTGGGGTGTAGGTGCAGCTGTCTTTTAGAGATTGTGTTACTGTGTTGACTCTAAAACAAATTCTTACTAACTACATTTTAGTGTCACATAAGATCCAAAGGTTTAAACTTTCAACTTGCTTGAAATTGATACAAAGCTATGAAACTGTTAAATAGTGAGGCAGCTTGGACACGGCAAGGAACTTTTCTGGCTCTAGTGGAGAAAGAGGGAGAAAATATATAATTTTTTACCTGTTGTCACACTTTTTGGCCATGCATCAGTAGAAACAAAAATAAGCCGTGGAAGAAATATCTGTATACTTCTTTCTTTCCTTAAAGCCTTTTGGTTTAATCAACAATAAAATGGGTAATCGTGCATTTTAGTGTATTTCAATACCGATTCATCCAGTAACAGCTAGTTAGCTCTTCATTTTTGTGCCTTCACTGTGGAATTAATATGAACTGAAAAAATGAGACCTGTGTGCCATTGTTCTGTATGATTAAGTGTGGAGGCTCTGACTTTATTCTAACAGCCCATGGGAATTGGTCCAAAAACGTCTATGGGATTTGGTCCAAAAAGCCAATGATCCAAAAGCTACCTAGTAGGGCTTTTAAACTTGATACTTAAGCTTTCAAGTTATCTGATTTTCAGTGTATATTGTGTTACTGATACAGCAGTATAATATTTTATTTCTACTTTTGTTATTATTTATTATTTTAAAAACATCTTTGTAACTATAAATCTTTTTGGCCTTTTACCAAGTTAGATTCTTACTGGAATTAGAAAAATTGATTAATTTGCTCTTGAAAATTCTGCTCTGTTTTTCTTCATTGGAAAAGAGAAAGTGTATTGCCCTTTACCCTTGCAGGCAACTTAGAAGTGTATTGTGTGTGTTTTTCTGTCCTTTAGAATGGATCATGCATTAGTACGTATTAATACCGAGGCAACATTTACCACAGTATGCATTTGTTTTCCTGCAAATGTATTCTAGTTCAGAGGGTTACCTACTTTTTATTTTCTAAAGCCAAGATGATGTACGTCTTTGTTATGTTTTTGAAAAGCATTATCACTGTGCTATGCTTTAAAAAACAGAATATACCTACCTTTGTCTTTTAGAGATAGTTGCAAATACTGCTTCACTTCTAGAAGAGCTGTTAAACAGATCCTACTGGAAGAGCACCCAGGGGTCTAGTATATATTTGGATATATTAGACACATTCAGATTCCTGAAATATTATTAGAGAGAAACCCTACTAGGACTTGTGTAACCATGGGAGATTAACTTCCCAGATATAGAGTTGAGAACAAATGTTACTGTTAATGTCAGAATCCAGTTACACGTTTGTGATGGCTAACATTTTTTCAGTGTATTGTCACTAGATTTATAGGCTATGATGTTGTTCTGAAACTTAATTTGTAATGTAATGAAGGCATTTACAAATTAAGATTAAAAAATGTCTAAGGAGACGATAGATGTTATTGAAAAGGAAAATATCAGATGCAGGAATAATGTTATTCAAGGAATGTTTCAGGGGGCTATCTTATTTAATATTTTCATTAATGACACTGGCACAAAAAATATGTGCTAAAAACAAAGTGGTAGGTGTTAGAGCAGATGAGAGAGAGGCTTTCATGCAAAAATACCTTACTGCTGGGTGACCTGGAAGCATGTAGTAATACAAAATGGGATGGAAGTCTGTAGTATGAGGTGAAAATAACAAGAATTTCTGCTATAAATTACACTTTTTTGACTATAAAAATACAAAGAGCTCAAGGTTCTTGTGGATTTGACGTATTTATAGTAAAGACAGGTAAGTATTAATTCCATTGTACAAGAGTTTGGTATGTCTGAACATCACCTGGAATACTGCAGTGCATTTCTGGTTATCTGCTTTCAATAAAGATGAGTTCAACTGAGATGGGTGCAGCTGAACAGAGTAAGGTACAGTCTCAAGGAAATTTAAGAGCTTAGCTTGCTTAGTCTAGTAAAACAAAGATTGGGAGGTGCTGCAGTAGTTACCTATGAAAACATGAATGGGCGATAAACCACAAGGCAGGGAAGAGACCTGTATAAAGTAAATGGCAGTTATCGAAAGAACAAATTATCATAAACTGGGCCATTATTAAATGTGAACTGAAAAATTATGTTTCTACCCGTAAAATTGGAGCTGCCTTATGAATAGATGCAGCAGAGACAAAGAACCTAGATAGTTTCCCCTACAATGTTTTAGAAATTTGTGTAAGGATTTGTATCATGTGGTTACCTAAGTTACTTTGAGACTAGGCTCGCTCAACTCTGGGTTAGCGGGACACACCTTGGTTTCTTAATTGCTACACGTGTGTTCTTTTGTTTCAGTCTTTTTCTCTCTATTTCAGTAGATAAATGCCACTCAACAGTCTTTCATAAATACCAGGAACAGTTACGTACAATCTAAATGCTTTCCCAGTTAAGCATAGAGAGCTACGCAAAGCTGTTACATTCTTTTCCTACTGCATGACTCTTCACTGGCCCTCAATGAAATCTAATCCCTGTCGTTTGATGAACTAACTGTACTTATCCCTTTCTCGTTTTATTTTAAGTGCTTAGATCCACTGACAGATGAAAATTTACTTCTTTCATAGTATTTGGCTTGCTTTGTGCAAGAAACTCATCATGAAAAAAATAGAAAGTACACGTCAGGTCTTCTTCCCATGCTTGTCCTGATCCAGAATTCTCTGTTATGCATGAATCCTGAACTCCTCTTTAGAGAGTAATTTTTTCTTCATTCATGTTCAGTGAATATATGTTTGGCAAATATAACCTTTTTTTTTTTCCCCAAGAAAAGAGTTAATTAAACATTGTTAATTATTCAGATTCAGAGCTACAGGAATACCATTTAAAAGCTTACTGGTTATGATTAAAAAAACTTTCAAAATATAGAAAATTGCTGCTTAAGTTTCAGAATTCTGAAAGTAGAATGAACCTGAAGTTTTATTATGCCATAATTTGCCTTCTAATTGTCTCACATTTTCAGTTTGGTTGTCAACAGACTTGACTTTAAAGAAATACAGGAAGAGGTCTGTAGATAAAAGTATTATCTTTTATTAGACCAATTGGAATATTTGGAAAAGTTAGGCTTGCAGGCACACAAGCCTCTCTTCCATGTGTGAAATAGAAATAGCAGCAAAATAAAAGTTGAGAACAGTTGCCCAGAGACAGCAGACATATATCAATTCAACCATCTTTAAAAGAAAAGCAGTTGGTACTTGTGGAAGAGACAGGATGATATGGCACTGGAGGGGAGCAGGAGAGAAAGACAAAGAAACTTACCTTTAGGGAAAAAAGATGATGTTTGTTGCATGTGAAACACAGGTTAGTCTGGGAGAGAAGGAAGGCAGATTAAAATGTGCTATAAAACCACTCTCTTGCATCTATGATTTTTGGCATCCAGTTAAGAGTTTTGCTTACCAAAATTTCAAAGTTTTACCTGAGCATAGGAGCATAGTGTGTGAGCAATCAGAGAGGGAGGAATGAGAGATCAGAAACATAGTGACCGGTTAGAGGTGTTCACAGATGGGTACTTTTTTCCTTTACAGACTGTGTCAGTTCACTCTGATAGGAAGTTTTTGCTTAGTTTTACATACATCATACCTGCTGTGATTGCAAGTTACTGGGATAAACTGTATTATATTCCTGAAAGTGCAGTTTTAGAATTGAAAGATACTGGTGGTTCTGTTGAGAGATTATTTACTACAGCAATAATAGAGATATGTTGTCAGATTTTACATTTCTTGCTCAAATATGGTCTTCATCCATTCAGTGTCTTTGGACTGTACCTAGGATGTTTCTGATAGTGAGTTTTCTGAGGCTAGAGACTGTTAGAAGGCCAAGGTGGTTCTTGGAAGACATCTTCAAAGTGGCATCTTCTAGAATTGCTTATTATTGGTTACTGATTTTCTCTTTAAGTACTGAGTACAGCATTATCTGACAGCTGTAATTCCGTCTGTGATGCTCAGGTATCTCTTTCAAATAAACATGATCTTTTTATAGAAGTGTACTTTTTGACTAAAAGTCTTCATTGGGTAGTATCTTTGGATGGTATCATGAGATTTTTCTTCAGAGTGAATGGGATGGCATCTGAGGATGCCTGGTTTGTGTGTCTGTGTTTCAGATGGTTGCAGGTTTATGGAGTTAAGTTTGTAAGTCTGTGGTTTTCTGTGCATTTTAGTTTGTAGATTACCATCTTTGATGTTGACCTTAATACCTAGGAAAAGATCTTAGTATAGGAGTATTTCAGAGGCAGTTTGACAAGAGTGTCATGATTATTGAATTTATGATTGCAATTAGTGAGGAAGTCCAGTTTCTGGTCATGGTGATGAGGATGTTATTCATACATCTTATGACATATGGACCTGGTGGTACATATCTAATGGTGAGTAGTTGTTCTTTTACCTAGCTTTGAAATCTGCAGCTTCTGTTTAAGACATGAAGAAGGGTTTGTGTGCCCAAAAGTTTATCTAGCATGTTCAACAATGCCAGAAATCCTGCTTCTGTCCTTAGACCATCTTGGTTATAACAAAGTGCTGTGGGAGAAATAAAACCTTTTTGCCTTTCAAGCCTTCTTTTTCTTAGTTTATCTGCACTCAAGCTGACCTTTGCTAGCTCTGTTTCCAATTCTCCTCATATACTCATTTTTAGTAGGGGATATATGTTGTAAGTAACCAAGGTCAAATTTCTGAGCCCTTGTATGTTAACCCAATGATTTCTAGCCCCCTTTAATCCTTTCCTACACCAGCAGCTGTAGTAATAAGGGTCAAGGGGCTGCTAGGGATTGAGGTCATTAGCTTTTGGGTTGTATTTATTCATTTTGTTGGTGATTTTCACTGATCGGTCTTAATGGATATTATCCATTCAGTTGTATGGTATTAGAACTGCATTCGACCTTTCCAGCAACATGAATGTTTGATTTTTAAGTTTATTTTACTTTGACTATAAACTGGATGTTGCTTTTTAGATATGGAAAGAAATTGTCTTTCATTTCGTCATGCTGTGAACTGTCTGTATATCAGGTTGAATACCTGAACATTTTTTTTTGCTGAAGGAATGGAAAAACTCCATTCATTTCAATGAAACCTTTTAGGGCTCCCATTGATATTAATGATAATTTAATGGGAAAGGACTTGGATCCTTACTATTTGCAACAAGTAAACTGCTAGGTTTTATATTACTGCTTAAACCAGCACCTTTATCATTGCTTCAGCATACATTTTTGTTATAGTCATCTTTGTTTGATAGAACCATCAGAGTACACAGCCCGAATCTTTGGGTCTATTACTATTTTGTAAATGTAGCAAAATGATGAATGCACACTATTACATAACGTAGAAGAAAAATAGAGAATTCATGTCCATCAGTTTGAGTCTTTAGCTGCTCCAGTATAAATGCAAAGCTAAACTGTTAGATTCTTTTCTGCTCAGATTTCCATCACTACTACCCAAGGAAAGGTAAGGACAATAGACATTAGAACATAACCTGAAAGTTGACAAATTTGTGCTTTTATGAACTTAAGCAGAAACAACGTAGTACATAGTAGACCCCTCACTGACTGTGTCATGCTTTTACCACTCTTTCTTCTCTTGTAGTTACTGAAATGTTCCTAGCTGCTACTGGTAAGAAGCAATTTCTGCACAGTGAGGAGGAAAGAGTTTATCGTATTTGGTGTTGCTTTTAGTGATATGGATGCTTGTTCACTAGGTATTGTATTGAGATCAGCTAACTCATTTCATTAAAAAGTCCTCTAGGTGGTAGTTATATTTGGTTACCACTGAGTTGATGTGGATCTGAACCAGAAACACAGAAGTGAAAGGCTTTCTATCCTACTAACAATTTCCTGAGCCTTCCATTCTCCTATATTAAGAGGGGGTTTTATAGAGTGGAAAAATGCCCCATCATAAAGCTGTAAGGTTAAAACTGCAGCCCCTCTCCCTTCCCCAACACTCCTTAAACTATGGATCTTGTTTGCTATGGGAAGTGAACTGCAGGAGGAAGCCAGATGGCAGCTGTATTGAGCTGCTGCTTTGTTGTGCGGGATGGGTGCCCCTCCTCCCTTCTCCAAAGCAAATGTTGATTCACGAATGAGGGGTTTATATATCTGAATGCGGGATTCATATGATTTTTTTTAATGTCTGCTCTTTTAATAGTTTGCAAAAGAAATTGATCCTGGGTTCATAATAAGAAACAGTTTGAGACATATATGTGGCAAAGTTGTATAATTTTAAGGTGAACTTTCTAAAATGGTACACATAGCATGGTTATTTTATTACTCTCGGTTAAACTGCCTGAAGTACTGTACCAGCACAGCATGCTTCTTGTAAAACATATTCCAAAGAGAAAAATTCTTTTATATTTTATTTTAGGGTAAAATATAATTATTTTGTCAGTGATGAACTAAAAACCCAGAAATTGTTAAAATATTTTTAAATTAACAAATTGCTAGCCAGAGTGTGTTTATTAAATTGTAAGAGGAAGATACATTGGATGGACCTGATTTATTTCATAGAACTGGCACCAAATCTTTGAGTGTTTCATGGCGGTTAAAAACATTTATTGAAATTCTACAATACTTGGAGGTTAATCCTCAAGGCTGATTTTTTTTTTGTATTTGCATTTCTTCATAAAACAAAATTGTGTGTAAGTTTATATACTTTTTAACTATTGGCAGACATGTTTGATTACCATGGTATTTGTGATGCAGAATACGTAAGAGTTTTAAATTTCCAAGTGTGCCGAGTTGGATCTTCAGCTAAGATCACACATGTACATAGTATAAGGTTTGTAGGATAATTAACTAGAACTTTGTTTCTTTCACTGATTACTGAGATCATCTTCTCGTAAATGTAAGAACAATGAATAGTTGTAACAAGAGGAGCTCAACATAAGCACTTTTTTCTAAATATCCAGTGCTGAATTCTCTCTGTCACAGTTGTCAACAGCATGTTCCTGGCTCTGTCTTTCGCCATAAACTGCATTCTAAGCACAATGGAAATAGCATGGAAACGTAAGAATTAGGAAATTGTGTTATTAACAAGCTGCATTTTTAACCACCATGGGGGATTTATTTAGACTGCCTAGTGTGCAGAATGTGTTTTTTAATGTAAATAGCTACTAAGAAAAAATTCAGATCCTCAGATGAATGTCAGAAATGAACCTTAACAAAATATTTTTAAGAATATATACCAAAAAAAGTAAAGTGGTTTTCCCTGCTCTTTACTTCTTCTCTTTCTTGCTGTCTTTCTCTCTTTCTGATGTCAGTTTATATCTTTTATAATGCAGATATAAGATGAGGGAAAACGAGGGAATAACTCTGTGGTACAGGTGGAAACAGTTAAAAGAACTGGGTTGGAATGTTAAAACTGATATTCCTCTGTCTCAACATACCACATTAAAAAGTAGTTTGGGGTGCCTGGCATCTTCATGACTAGTAATATAAGTAAATATCAGCAGTATTCAGGATCATTCAGAATTGATGTGCATATGGTTTATATATAAATAAAAATAAATAAATAAATAAATATGCATTCAATGTCTTTGTGAATATTACAGATACATAATAGGCAGACATATATGTTGAAATCTATGTTTCACATCAAACCTCTACAGTATGCTTCATGAGGGAGACAAGACCCATGTGTTTTGCAGAAGCTTTTAAAGCTGTTTCATTTATTTTATTAGCCTTTAATGAATGTAATTAGAACCCAAGTAATTAAATGCAATTGTGCTCAGTATGTTCCTGTTGTAAATTGCCCTAAACAATGTGCATGGTGTGAACAAATTTGTGGGATTAATAGAGGATAGATAATGTTTTTGGATAGTATTTCACACTAAACGGCCGCAGAGAGAAACAAAGAAGCTGGCGCAGTGTCATTAATCTTAGTCAACTGGCAGTTCTGGTGTAATTTGCATGACTTAGGCAGTGACACAAGATGGGGCTAGCTTGGGATGGGTGTTAGATCACTAGGATACATATGTATTTATTTCTCTTTAGTACTCTGATTTATAAGTAGAAAGAAGTTTGTTTGAAGAAACTGATTCATTCTGTTTTCATCTTTGTTTTTATCTTAGATTAATAGAATTACTGGCAGTATATTGTATGTGTTCCTTTGTTTTTATAGTTAGCATATTGGTTTATGGATATTAAAAAACATCTGTGCATCCTTGTCATCACAGAAGAAAGGCAGATGTGCTGTGATTGGATAGTGTGTTGCTAGTGGAATAGATTTTCTTTCTTCACTCTGTCTGATGTGTCTTGTTTCCTAGCTTAAAAAAAAATCAGGATACAGTAAGATACTTCCAAATTAGTTTCTGAAAAACCTTATAGTAGTTGTAGTTAGAATATGCATTTTCGTTCTACATTCCCTTTGTCCATAATTTTTTCTAAGAATCATTGAATGCATGTAATCTGATTGAGCAGAAGTATAACTCAACAGCCATAAAATACTTCTTATATTTTAGTAGAGTAATAAATTCTCACAAAATAGTAGTGACCACTGTAGTTAATTTTCACAAGAATTTTTAAATGCCCTGGTTTGGGTTTAAATGTTCTTAAACTTACAGTTGGCTGGAAATGCATGTTAAAGTGAACTGTTTTGCTGAAAGTCTGAACAGAAATATTCCATTAGTTTGCAGTGTTAGAAGAATGAGTCAAAATTAATTTGAATCTTGTTAGATGAGTGTTTCTGGCCCAGGCCCTAACATTGTTTTCAAAATAGTTCCCATAGAAAGCTAAGCTTTCTATACAGGTTATGGTCCCATTTATGAGAAAAGTGACCATTGTCCAAAATTGATCTTGACCCATTTCTTGACACCAAAATCTTCCTATAAACATATTTAGTTGTGTATTATCCACTGGCTGTTTTGACTAAAAACTGTGCCAAAAACATATGTGCTGAACCTATTCATGTGGTATCTCTGGAAGTTGTTATTCTGTTAAGTATTTTGCTTATGCACACCTGATTGTGTTGTTATTCTGTTACCATTGTGTTAACTTAGTTGTGTAGTAAAATGGAATGATGAATAAACTGGGGATCTTCAGAAACCCTTGAGAAATTGCAGTCTTGACAGATAAACAGGAAGGGATTCCTGCTTCAGCAGTATCGGTGGATCTTTTAATTATAATTTTTCAACACAGGAAGAGTGCACTTAACCAAGTCTGAGGAAGAATGAGATAGGGCGTTCTGAGGCTGTGTAGCCAAGTAGTTACTTGTTGTGCACATCCTATGAGCTATGTTTCTTATATTTCTAAAAATATATATTTAATTAAAGCTTTTTCATCCATTTTAAAATTGCATGGTTAAATAATAAAAAGAAGGAGTTTAAAATGCAAATTGTATGGGCAACCTTGAGTCCTCTTAAATGGGTTGATAATGCTAAAATGTTTATGTATGTTTATATCACTGCATACAAAACAGTATCATACTTGTAATCATACTTTTAATACTGTGAGATAATAATCCTGTAAAATAATGAATAGTTTACTACAGCACTGATGAATAGCCATGTTTGTCTGCTTACCATGTTGAAATAGGAAGAAATGCTGATGGAAGCATTGTGGTAATGGTGGGAGGCAAACAGGTATATTCCACTGAAATGTGAAAATAGCACAATTTTTACACAAAGCTTCATATGGTAAATGTAACAACAAACACTGACAATGAAAATTTTCAGGCATTCAGTTAGGCCACCTAAATCTGATTTGTCACTAACTGTCTTGTCTCCTGAACTGTGAGTAAACAGTGCAAAAGTAACCAAATTTGGATTAAACATATTAATAATTCTACCTTTGAGGAAAACAGTATTAGCCATCTGTCAGTAATGATGAAGAGGGTTATGATGGCATTAAAAACAATTTGCTTGTAGCAATTTGGGAAAATATAAAATGCTTAAGATACAGCATGTGTTTGACTGTGGATTTTAATAAAGAAAAAAAGCATGTTAGGACAGTAGAATAAAGTAAATGGAAACGGGCTGGATGGCTGGGCCCAAAGAGTTGTGGTGAACGGAGTTAAATCCGGTTGGCGGCCGGTCACAGGCGGTGTTCCCCAGGGCTCAGTATTGGGGCCAGTCCTGTTCAATATCTTTATCAGTGATCTGGACGAGGGGATCGAGTGCTCCCTCAGTAAGTTTGCAGACAACACCAAGTTGGGCGGGAGAGTCGATCTGCTCGAGGGTAGGAAGGCTCTGCAGAGGGACCTGGACAGGCTGGATCGATGGGCTGAGGCTAATTGTATGAGGTTCAACAAGGCCAAGTGCCGGGTCCTGCACTTTGGCCACAACAACCCCATGCAACACTACAGGCTTGGGGAAGAGTGGCTGGAAAGCTGCCTGGTGGTGGCAAGCGGCCTGGTGGAAAAGGACCTGGGGGTCTTGATCGACAACTGGCTGAACGTGAGCCGGTGGTGTGGCCAAGAGGGCCAGTACAAGCATCCTGGCTTGTATCAGAAATAGTGTGACCAGCAGGACTAGGGAAGTGACTGTCCCTTTGTATTCGGTGAGGCCACACCTCGAATCCTGCGTTCAGTTTTGGGCCCCTCACTACAAGACAGACATTGAAGTGCTGGATTGTGTCCAAAGAAGAGCAATGAAGCTGGTGAAGGATCTGGAGAACAAGTCTTATGAGGAATGGCTGAAGAAATTGGGGTTGTTTAGTCTGGAGAAAAGGCGGCTCGGGGAGACCTTATCGCTCGCTACAACTACCTGAAAGGAGGTAGCAGTCTCTTTTCCCAAGTAACAAGTGGTAGGATGAGAGGAAATGGCCTCAAGTTGTGCCAGGGGAGGTTTAAATTGGATTTTAGGAAAACTTTCTTCTCCCACCAAAAGGGTTGTCAAGCACTGGAACAGGCTGCCCAGGGAAGTGGTTGAGTCACCATCCCTGGAGGTATTTAAAAGACGTATAGACGTGGCACTTAGGGATGTGGTTTAGTGGGACTTGGCGGTGTTAGGTTTACGGTTGGACTCGATGTTCTTAAAGGTCTTTTCCAACCTAAATGATTCTATGATTCTATGATTCCATGAAATACACTACTGTGTATTTAATGTCGCCTGGCTAACTGTAGTTTTGATGCTTCCTGACTCCCAAATCGTTAACTTCAACACATTCTTCGTGTCGTTTCCTTAAGAAGACTAAATTAAGAAGTCCTGAGTATTTAAAGTAGTTTTTCTTGGTAACCTTTTCATTTTGGAAGTACAATTAGATTCGTAGTTCTGAGTCTTCAGTCTGTAGAATTTTAGTCCAGCATAAGCTTACTGTACCCAAAGAATTATACCGCTTTAGACAGGTTGCAGTGTAGTAGAGAATGTGTTCCTTTTTTATATAGGAGCACAGTCTGTAATTTTTTTCTGTTTGTATGATATATGGTTATGATTATTAAGTACTCTTCAGTGTCAACAAGTGCTACTACACTTTAGCCTGCGTACTTGTAAATATGATTTTATCTTTCAGTAATGCAGGTTTTGAAGATACGCACAGAGGACTAGCTACTGTAGAGAGCTCTGCTCACATTGAAAAGTCCTGAAGTGAAAGAGCTTGAAATCAACTTGCTTATTTTTGTGTCAACTCTACAGCTGTCTCACCATACTATAAAACATTCTTGGCATTGTATCTTAGCCAAAATATCTTTTGGGGGTGATAATTCAAAACAGAGCAGTATGTTAATCCAAATATTAAGTAATATTTAAGAAGGCTCCTGCCAGCATCTATGCAATTGAAACAATATGGATTTACCTCTTTGCTTTGGCTCAGCAATTACATATTCTTCTCTCTTGTGGAAAAAAGCACTATTGTTATTTCTGTGATGACCAGTGTAACGTGCAAAACAGCAAAAGTAATTAATTAAGAATTCATGAAAGTAGTTGACTCCTATTAATATGCCATTGACCCAAGCACCACTGTTCAACATTTAAAGACCAGCAACCATAATATTTATTATGAGGTCAGGCATATCGATATAGCATTAAAATGAGTCACATTTAGTACACTGCATAGCAATTATGTTAATGCAAAAAGTATCACTGTTGCATAGATTTTAAGTGGCAGAAGAGTTATGTAATCCAGAATTTCTTACTTGACAATTATGAAACAACGTAGAGAAAATTATTTACTGGCTTTGTTGCACAAATGTTAAGGCACAACAGTCTGCTTACCTGAACCAATGAATTCTGTAGGAGGCAGAGTTTCCCTTTTCTACTTTTCAAATTATTAGCTTATTTATTTTTAAGTAAGGTTTGGAGAACTTCATCCTTCTGATCCATTAGACCATATTGCTATAAGCTGTAGACTTCTAGAAGAATAATGGAATTTCCCAAGATTGTTTTTTGTTGTATTTGTTCATAATGAAAATCTTACACTCCCTCCGTCTTTCTACATGGCCCTTTGCTTGTTCAGTTTAGTGTCTGTTGTTCCATTAAATGGAATTTTTTTGAGAGTAAGAGGGTGTAGAAGAGTCAAGTATATCTGGTCTATTTACAATCAACAAAGCTGTATTTGGATGTGGATAAGTTTAGAATTTAGGTGTGAGGCCAAAATAGAACTGAAACTTGAGTTAGCTTTGCTGTTACTTAAGAATAATAATTTTTTCTTTTGGTAATTCTATTGCTTTGGACTGTATCCACTGTATTTCAGTTATCCAACTGAAAAGAAGCCTGTCCATTTTTTATTCTGACCAAAACTGTAAGGATAGATCCCGAGTAAAATGTAATCAAATTGGAATACCATTAGGAAGTTGGGTTTAATTTTGGGCATTTCTGGGTATGTTATGTTAAAATGGTATATGAAAGTGTCTGGGCTTGAGTTCATTCTAATCTAAAACCTAAAAATATTTTTTTAGGTATGAATTCACAAAAGCAAAAATGCAAACCTTAAAGAAGTCAAACCTCCCAATTTCCTGTTTAAAGGTCCTTAAAACTTACATGTACAAGGCAATTCACAGATCTCCCTTAATCATGTGATTAATTCTATCACAGTTTGAGGTAAATGGGAGAGATAATTCCTTATTACACATGAAGAAGCTGAGACCACTGGTAAGATCTTCCTAGATTCCACACTGATTCAGATGTCCCTGTACTATTCTAATTCTTGTTCTGCTGCTACTTCTGAACTGAGTTCTCGAATCTCTAGTTAAGGACTTTTTATCCCTTCCCAGGCATTTACACTTCAGTGGCTTTGGGGAGATGTGAAAGCTATAGCGAGGGGTCGTTGCAACTTACTAAATTTGAAATAAATAGAATATCCAGGAAAATTAACATTTCTTGGTGATACTAAGTGGTAACACTTTGTACCTGTATTTTCTGGAATTAACAAGATAATGGTTGGTATTGTTTACAATATTGTAGCAGGGGCCAGTTTTGTGGCTGATCTAAGTGGGGAGATTCTTTTGACGAAGTTTTGTATTCATGTTGAATTAGTTTGGTACCTTGACAACAGAAATTGCTAGCACTGTTTCATTAACTCCCTTTCAAAATCCATTTTAAGACATTAACTTATGTGTTAGATGTTATTTCTTATTATTTAAACTTAGGTTTTTATTTTATTATATTATTATATATTAATCT
>NW_009191648.1:611-2487 GCF_000690835.1 Fulmarus glacialis | reverse complement strand
CAAGCAGCCATTACGCTGGATTGCCTCCTGATCGCAGCATTTATTACCGCTGCTGCTCCCGAGCTGCAGCCAGACGAAAGGGCACACGCCGCTGCAAAGCAGCATTGCAAAGATGAGGGCTTAACGTATAGATTACCTAAGGTACAGTGATTTAACACCCCAGGATGTTAAATCTGCACGCCACAAACTCACAGCCGCACCCGGGTAATCCCTTCCCTCCACCATTTCAGAGACACTGAAGAGATGCACCTGAAGCCCCGGGCAGGGAAGGGATGGAGCTGGTGCAGTCCCACAGTGGGTTTGGCCCTGCTGTCACCAACATCCCGCTCTCCACCAGCCGTGCAGAAAAACAGCTTTTGCTGGAGATCATCCCCTCGGCCCTGCCACACTGCGACCTTTGTGCATGGGGTGCTGGGAGCAGCCGGGTGCCTCGCTGCTGTGCCGGGCTGGCCCCGAGGAACCACTCGTCCCAGGATGCAGGGGCACAGGCACACTGTGGGGACGGTGACTCCTTGGAGTCCGAGGCAATGCGCTTCCCTGAGCAGAAGCTTTGGCAGAAATGATCCTCACACCTGCTAGGAAAACCTTTATCTCCCCTCTCTCCCTCTCCAGAAATTATCCCCCGAAGTAAAGACGGCTCCATCATCCCTTCTTAAAAGGGAAGGATTATTCCAAGAGCTGTGATTATCAGAAGCGTGAACCAAGCGCTCTCTCCATCAAGGCAAACAAACCTGTATTTTCCACGGGGATGGATGGGCACCCAGATCCATCCCAACACCGCAGGAGATGGAGAGCCACAGCACCCTGTTACTGCCAAGGTCACGCAGTACTTGGGCTCCTGCACGGGGAGGACCCAGGGTCTGGTTCGAGCTAGCCCGCTCTGAAACCCAGCTGAGCAGTAAGCTGCCAGCCTGCGGTTTCGAGCATTCAAGAAAAGCACAATATTGCAAGTCCCATACCAGGGGCCCTGCGGCAGTGAGGGGCAGTCGGGCAAGAGCGGGCAGAGGATGCTCAGGATGGCCCGACCGGGACCTCCCGGCCCCCCATGCGCTGCCCCGTGCCCCGGAGAGGCTGCCCTCCTGCAGACAGCCCCGGGGGCTCACAGACGTCCTGACATTGCCCAGTCACCCTGCTCTGCTGAGAGCGCAGATGAAAGGGGAGGTCTCCTCCCTGCCCCGATAACCTCCAGCAGTTGTTGCAGGGGTGCCGGAGCTTCAAAGCCTCCTCCTGGCAGCACGAAAACAGACATAAACACCAAGCTCAGCCACAGGCACCGACCGCAATTGCCCCTGGAGAGAAGGGTACGACGACAGGGGGGAGCTGGTCCTCAAAAGGCCAAGGGTTAATGGGGAGCCACGCTCAGAGGAGCAGCAGCCGGTGTGAGACGCAAGGACAAACCAGCATGGGACCCTGCCGGCAAAGGAAACCCCCTGCGTTTTCAGCACATCCCTCACAATTTCTCCAGAAATGGCATTTAGCAGCATCGAGCTTTTACATCTTTAACAGCAGCTACACAGCAAAGACACCTGGCCGCTAACTCCAGGGAAAAGAGACCTGTGCAAGGAAACCTCCACCACCGACCGGCCTGGGGGAGGACACAAACCCAGCACCACATCAGCTCCTGTGCGAGGGCCAAGGGCGAGTGGCATGCGGGGCACGTGTGGGCAGGTCCCACCAGCCAGCAGCCCGCTCTCCGCAGCGGGCAGCGGTGGGAGGCAGCCCCGAGCGCTGTTCGGTCTGCGGGGGAAGTGGCAGAGGGCAGTTCAACCGACAAAATGATTCAACAACATCCTCGGTTCCTCTCGATCAATCCATCGCAGCTCTCCTGGCTGCAGCCTCTGCATCCCTGGGCGCAGCCTCAGCCCGGCTCGGCAGC
>NW_009191648.1:0-580 GCF_000690835.1 Fulmarus glacialis | reverse complement strand
CAGCCTCTCGCTCTCTCCCCGGCTCGGGGACAGCAGGAGGGTGCGACCAGTGGTTGCAAAACAGCACAATGATAATTTTGCACTGCGTAGGCATGAGCCAAGGGGGGCAAACTGACTCTTCTGAGCCTGCAGTGCAGCCCCCTCCTTCCAAAGTGATTCAATAAAATCAACGTTTCACTCAAGTGAGAGAATAGCCCTTTGCAGAGTGCACAGCCCCGAGTACTGGCATTTGAACCATCCAGGCCATTAACCACAAAAAATGTGGCAGGCATTATTCAAAACAAGCGACTTCTCCTCCTTGACCCCACCCTGCCTTTCCGCATCCGGAGCGGAGAGCCGAAAAGCAGAAGGTGCAAGCTGGCTCTTTACCTTGGGTCCCGGCCTCAGGCTCCGGCGATCCCGGCGGCGGCTCGCAGAACTCCTTTAGTGGCGAGCGGGTCGGTGTTTCTGCTTCAGGGGTCTCAAAATTACCTTCGGAGTCCGAGCTGCCGAGGGGGGGAAAAGAGTGAGGAATTACCGCTTTCAAGGCTAGCTCTGAAATCCTCCACACTGCCTACACATCCAGCCAGACCGGCTCCCG
>NW_009191647.1:777-16625 GCF_000690835.1 Fulmarus glacialis | reverse complement strand
TGTCCACGTATTGCAGGCACTACCTGAAGTACAAACCCTGAAGCCTGGCTCATGGGGCGAAGTTGTCCCTGAAGTGCTCGGGAGGGGAGGCCAGATGCCTGAGTGTGGCCCCAGACTCTCACCTGTGCAGTCCAGACAGGTGGGACTTCTCTAGCAGCAGGTGACCTGAGCTTGGCTTTTCCTGAGCTCTTGGCTGGTGAGCCTGGGACAGGAGGTGCGAGGGCCGGAGCAGCCACTTGCCCTGCCAGATCCTCCATGGCAGCAAGCTGCTTCCAAACCAGAAACCTCTGCAAACCATGGCCCCCTTTTCAACTTCTACCTAGACTCTGCCATTGGTTTTACTGTCCTAGGCTCTTCCTTGTGCATGGAAATTGATCCTGCTTTTCTGCTTCGTTTCATTTTTTAAATAGGTACCAAAGTGAGGGAGTATCTATGTTCCCCCACAGCTCTTCCCAGTGATTGAAATGAAAATTGAGATTTCTCTAACTTTTTACAGTCCCTGTGTCTTCTCAGTGTACAGGAATCACATTTTGAGAGTGCTGTGTATCATGGCCCTAATTATTTACATTCATTGCCTAGTTATTTTTATTTGCGTTTGAATTTGTGGGCTAATTACACAGGCACGCACACAGAGACAGAAACCACTTTGGCCCATTCCCAGAGATAAAGTAACCTAAAGCATGCATTACCAGCATGCTCAAAGGTTCCCTCTACCATTTATCTGCTAGATCTTCAAAATAAAATGGTTTAATACACCTTCAAATGAAAATACAGAACCACCATAACAAGGGTTTCCATGATGAAGGCAACCAAATCACAACACATTAAAGTCTTTCCTAGCGTAAGTCACACCACCTTTGGGTGCCCATCTGAAGCTTCAGAAACCACAGCCCTCCTCTGCATGGACACTGACACACCATGTGGCATTTCTCACCCTGAAGTAGGTGTCAATCCTCCCATCTTGCCATGGTCCTGCCACTCTTGCCCACTGGTTGCATTTAAATGGTGATGCTTTTTTGATTGCATCATTGATAGAGCACCTTGGCAGTCCCAGGAGGAAGGTCCATCCATGTGGGAGACTCTTTGCATTGGGAGTGCCAAAAGCTTCTCTGTCTCCAATGGTCTGAGCCAAGTTGGATGTCCTTTTCCACCTCGTCCTTCCTATACAGCCAAATATCCTTTTAAACTTGTGGGAGCCTGACCAGGGAATCTAAAAGCTTTCTATAAATTACACATTTAGGGAAAAATATTCTGGACCATACCCTTGGAGGAGAAGCCGTGGTGTGGCTGTGGGTGAGCATGGGTGCACCCAGCCAGAGGGGAGCTGCTGGCTGGGAGCAAGTGGGGAGCTATGGGGGATCGGGGCGTGTGGTTAACCTTGCTTTTTAAAAGCCACTTGTTCAGTGGGAAAACATGAACAGGATTTTTGGAAGCTTATGAACATTATTTAAGAGAGCTTTGAGAAGTTTTCCTTTTCATCAAGAAGAAGACAGTGTGAATTTTTTAAAGTCAAAATTTAGATAATTTTTATCAAGTAACAGTGACCAAGCCTTATAGAAGCAAGTAGTGATTTTGGGTGTCTGGTTCTGCAGGCGCATTTGTACCCTGGAATGAAAAGAGAGAGAAAGCCAGGCCAGAAACCTGCCTTCCCTCCATTGTGCAGGTTAGTTGGAGCAGGTGACTTGAAGGCAGAAGGGAGAGTTTTAGGGAAATACCTCTGGACTGGTGCTCCCAAGGGAAGGCGGGCAGGGGAGTCTGGGCGCAGATAGGACTGGACATGCTTCACTTCTGGCAAGCTGCTGCTCTGGGTGCCAGCACTTTCCATGTATTCACTGAACTCAGAGAAATGCCAGAGGATTATGGGGGTTTAAGAATTACGTTTTCATTGTAACTGTGTTTAATTTTTTGTTTTTAAAACTTGTACTTTACCAAAAGACCGATGTTTGGGGGATGGTTCTTCAGTTAAGCTTTAAGGTCTGTCATGTAAGATTAAAAATTTTTCTTTCTAAACTGTGATACGAAATATGGCTCAGTTTAATGTTTGGTAGCATCTCAGCTGAGCCTATTAAGGATGTCCCAAAAAGATAGAAATTGAAATGGTGAAAAATACATCAAGAAGAAGACAGTGTGAATTTTTTAAAGTCAAAACTTAGATAATTTTTACCAAGTAACAGTGATCAAGCCTTATAGAAGCAAGTAGTGATTTTGGGTGTCTGGTTCTGCAGGCGCATTTGTACCCTGGAATGAAAAGACATCAATACTTTTGCAAATAACTCCCTTTTAGAGTGTAACATCATATATACACCTATATATCCACATTTATATACTAGCTGAGATAGGACTTAAGAAATAACAATATAATGGAAAAAAGATTCTCTGCCTTCACAGTTTGGAGTTTCATGGCTATCGGAAGCAGAGAGTTATCTGTTTGAAGCATTGCCATGGCACACTGGCATATATTAGCCACAGACTGGCCTATTTTGATCATAGTGCTGTAAGTGTATGCACATGTAAAATATTCATATAACATATTTTTATCTTTCTGGACCAAAAGGTTTACCATTGCTTTGCCTCCGGATGCCATCTTCTTCAATTTTGAAGGGTAAATCCTCCATGTTTTTATGCGGCATTGGCCAGCCAGGAGGGTCCATTTCCTTCTCTCACCTGCCCTTCCTCCAGGGCCAGGGCACGCCTGCTCTGATGGCTGCGAGGGCTCACACATCCCCCTCTGCCTTTGGTTTTGCTTTCGGCTTTCTTCCTACTTGAAGTGTCTTCTTTGCCTCAGGGAACCAAACAGCTCCCGGTTGCATCCAGCTCTCCAGCTGGCAGCGCCAGGGCAGAGATACTGTCGTTGCTCCAGCACAACCAAAATGTTCCTGGTGGTCACCGCTGCAAGGAGGGCACAGCAGAAGGGAGAGGTTAGTGGGAAAACACAGCCCAGGCTGCAATGGGGCTGGTGGTCACGTAACCGCTTGGGAAAAGGTTACAGGATATAGTGATAAAACCACCTCCGTAATGTCTACGCTGTAACCCCACAACTGCGAAGCTGTACTTATGGTGAATACAAGTTCAGAGGCACCCTTGGAGGATTTGGGTGTAGAAACACTGAGAACAACAACGGAAAAAGTCCTCCCGAAGTTTAATATTGTAGGATACAATTTTTAACCCATAAAACCTTAGTAAGTTTAATATCTCACATCAAGGCAAAAGGAATTTGCCTTATCCCCAATATTAGGAAATGTCAGGACAATTCAATCTCCAGACAGTGCTGTGACCCTTTGAAAGCATTTTTGTGGTCAGGGTTTGTTTCTGCATCTAAAATTAACTTCAAAGCAATTTTTCCCCCTTTCTAAAGAACCCAGGCTTTGGGTTCATAAATAAATAAAAGAAGGCAAAGTAAAGGAGACCAGATCTTAGCACTTCCCAAAGCAAAGGAGATGAAGAAGTTTTTAAAAATTGCTTTATGAGCCATGGACTCATGGCCTTCCCTTGATCTGTGTGTGCACAAGAATGAAAAATGGCATATCTAGCTCGAAAGATCCTTTTTAGATGGCAAGATTCTTTTAACATCGTAAGCCCTCTTGAGAAGGCAGACCCCCACCTTTCCCTTCCTGGGTCAGACCTAATGTGCTATTGGCACTTAATGCACAGTGCCAGGGACTATGGACCTATGTTTTCATCTTTTACTGATGGCTCAGTACCATTTATCTGTATAAAGTCCATACTTCCCAGCAGCGAAGCCTGAGATTTGTATAAATAATAATGGAGACACTACAAATTATGCCCCCCCCCCCGGAACGCACAGATATAAACAAGCACAATTGCTATCACACCGTTTTGAGTCATTAAATGATAAAAATTTTCATCTGAAGATGGCACTGATATGTGCAATGTGATTTGAGCCTGTGGACTGTGGTACCAGGATGGAAGAATTACAGTGTTCAAAAATAAAAGGAAAACAAAGGGGTTTTTTGCTCATTTGTGATACCACAAAAGCCCTGTAAAAAGCTGGCCTTTGATTCCAGTGGTGGGCTAAGCCTGAAGAATGAACCAAACCAGGAGCCCATCTGAACAGCAAGACTCCTGTCCCTCAGAGGTGCTTTTTGTCCCTGTCGGACGTATTGCGAATAATCCTGCTGCCTGTTTGTTGGAGCTGCTTTCCCAGGATAGTCCGAGAAACTGTCCTGCAAAGACTCTACATCAGGTATGTCCCCATGCACATGACACACATCCAAGCTAATCAACAGGAAAGGCCAGAAGGGACTTGGAAGGCCAACTCAACATATCCATGCTGTCCTTGAGATGCATTTGTCCAATTGGTTTGTAAGATTTATAGCAACAGGTGCTTCACTGCTTTGCCAGCCGGTGAACCTCCGTGCTTCACTATCTATAGTGTCAGGAAGGTTTTTCTTAAAGTGCTTAGCCTGAGTCTTTCTGGGTATAATTAAAGTATGTTGCTGCTTCTTGACACGATAGAAACAGAGGTCAGATATTTCTCTTCTTGGCAATGGCCTTTTACATACTTGAAGGTGGTTCTCCTTCAGGGCCCCTAGCCCAATTCTTTTGATATTTCTTCCGGCCCTCCTCAAAGGACACTCCAGATCATTTGCCTCTGGGATGTCTCTGAGAAGTCCTCACTTTCCTTGATGCGCAGTAGCCAAACCTAAGCGCATCCTTGCAGCTGAAGCTGGACTAGTGCTTCGTGGAGCAGAAGAATGCCTGCAGATGCCCAGCAAGCTGTGCTCCCGTATAGGAACATACTCCAGACATCCAACACAAAGTTTGACTTCCTTGCCACAGCATGACAGGGTTGACTCACTCAGCCTGCGATCCATTATAATGCTTGTCTCCTTTTCTGAAGAACTGCTCCCTAACCAGTTTTTCTCCATCTTGTGCTTTTGCTTGACTATTGCTACCTAAATTTGGCACTTTGCATGTGTGTCTATTAAATTTTCCCTTTTTTTTCAAGCCTATTTCTTCAGCTTGTCCAGATCGGTTTGAATTCAAGCCTATCCTCCAATCTGCCAGCAATCTCTGCAGTATCATATAATCTGTAGCTGTAGTAAGCATACTTTCTATTTCATCACCCAGCTCAGTAGAGGGGAAAAAAAAGCAGTGTGTTTAAGACAGAACCCGGCAGGAGTAGGTTTTTTGTTTGAGATATCTTTTGATTTTTGTGTTGAGACACTAAACTCTTCCCTGGGTATAGTACCCAGTCAGTTATGCACCTACCCTCTGGTATTTCTCCATAGGTTGCTTACGAGAATGCCATGCATGAAGGTGACAAAAATCTTACTGAAGTCAGGCTAGACAACCCTGCAAGGCCATGTGAACATACCAGCCTGCTGGCAGTTCTCTGCCCTTTTCTATACCTGTGTGGCTACGCTGGGAAACACATTGCCCAGGCTGTCACAGAGGTCCGAGGTATTCATGACTCAGAAAAAGTTTAGACAAACTCATGGAGGATGTTGGTGGCTGTTCATTGTGACGGCATGAAAGCCATCTCCTGCAGAGACCTTGATGATAGCTAGAAGCCGAGCGGTAGAGCAGAGGCCCTGCCTAGCACCACCTAGAAGTACGTCTTCATGGGTTATCTATTAATTAGGTTAATATCCGCTTGTGGTGGATAATGAAAATCTGTTTGGTCTAGATTTACCTAAACCAGGTGCTAAAACCCAAATACCCAGTGAAGTCTGAAGGATCCTAAATTCATGCACTGAATTTTGCTGTCCCTTCTTTAAAGGCTCCGTACCACTTACATAATGCATAATGTTACTTGAGTGTTGGTAGGTCTCAGTATGAAAAAGTGAAATCTTGATCTCTATTATTTTTAAGTGGAATTTTTTTTTCTGCAAAACCGTAAGCCAGAAGCATGTGATTGAAAGGCCAGTGTAAGGTAACAAATGTTAATTTCATTGTATAGTATGTTATATGTTGGAAGTGAAAGCCAGAAATCACAAGCTTTTCAATGTGACATGTAATATGATTGCTCTTAGATACTGCCTGCTTTATTTCCATGATTTTAAAAATTACATTGTGAATACTCATACTGATCATAATAAAACGATTGCCTGAGAAGTGTGAATTCCATTTAGCCTTTTCAATGAAGCACTTAGTGGGCTTTGTACTGCGTGGGCATGACCTTAGAAAAGGCCTATCATTTGACTATGAAAACATGGCTTAGTTCCAGTGCTAACAACATAGCTCTGCTAAAATAACTTTGGTGGGTGCAACGACCTATAATTTTTGGAACATCATTGAAAAAAGTGTTTTCCTTACAGCAGGGTTACTTGCGTATGGGATAATTTTTTCATACACATTAATAATATTGGTTTGATTAGATATTTTTAACAAAAACTGTGAACAAGCATCTCTGGATACTCGTTCCAGTGAAGGGTGAAAGCACTCAGGTCCCACGTTAGCAGTGCTTTGTACTTGATTCTATTATCTTTCAATTTTGCTTTTTTTTCTGAAGTTCAACACAGCAGTTTGAGCCACATCAGTCATACACTATCAGATGGCATAAAAATATGATGCGGAGGAAAATATGACACCGTGCACTCAGAATTATAACCTGAAAAAGGCACCGGTGGAATAGAAATTGTTCCTCTGACCCTGTTCCCACTTGGCCTGGTTACGGAGCAGTCTAACTCTGAATATCTCAGTACTAATTCCTGATTGCCACCAGAGTGATTCCGGCCCAGGGAATAATATATTTGCCATCAGTTCTCACTTGCTGGTCCCTTTTCTTCATTTCAGCTGATGAGAATGGTGAGACTGACTATCTTTCTAGGCTGTATCCTCTAACTTGCGTCATCACTGACGTCAATGAGAAGAAGAATGTAAAATGCAGACGTGTCAGCTGAATTGTGAGCCACTATGACTGCACGAGGTGGAGGGCTCACGACAAGTGTGCATGCTTGCTGCAAAGGCAACAGAAGAGGTGTTTTTTTATCGACTCCAAAGGATTTGGATGAGGGTAAGTGCCTTTTTCACTTTTTGGTTCCATTTGCCTTGGTATAATCCTGCTATCCGAAACCCCAAGGGGAAATATTTCAACACAGAGACAGTCTTCAGTGATTAAACTGTCATGAAACACAGACGAAGTTGGTAGGGTTGATTGGCTTTCACTGTGCCTTGACGCAGCTGTGGCTTGGATGAAGCAGAACTGGTTATGAGTCAATCAGACAAGGGTGGGATCATGCCAGAGGTCAGGGGAACCAGCTCGTTAGAGGAGAACAGACAGCTATTTTCTTCTTCAGGTTTTCTTTTTTTTAATGCCGGTGACACTTACCAAATGAGGAAGGCATGCCCACCACAGTCCCCATCATCATGGACCGATGTTAGTCAGCGCAGTACTGCTGGGGCCCAGCACCTCCAACCCTCACCTTCAGCAGGGCCAATGCAGGGCCCTGAAGGAGCTTTTTGCAAGAGATGGTCAGAGCCTGGGGAGCCACCCTGGTTTCTAGGTTACTTCTGCACACAGGCCAGGAGCTCATTTTAAGGGGTTCCTATATGGCTTCATCACTGGACCATCTGCAAATCGGGGAAAATATTAGTAAAGGTGATGTCTGTCATTCCACTTCTCGGCTCTGCTCTATTTTCTTCTTTGCCCTTTATTTTATCCATCCTGAAGGAACTGCATCTCAGCCACATCAGATAGTGTCCTTCCTTGTGTAATAGCAAGGAGGCTTCAAGTACTGACTCTGAGAGACGACATGCTGTTGAAAAGTGAGGGAACTGTACTGTGGAGCTAAATTTCTGTCTCAGTTCACTATAACCCTTGATTTGTTGACCAGCAAATTATGTCATGAAGCTCATTTATTCTCTGTATGGGGCACAATGTGCAAGGAGGTACTGATGACTTCTTCTTTTACAAGGGTTTGAAAGGATCTGGAAAGACTGTTGGATACTGCTATGAAAAGACTGCTTTAAACACAAACATATGTATCACAGCAAAGGTTAAAGAAACTTCAAAATTCTGAACTAATAAAGTAAAACTGGAATGATGTGCATATCAATAAAGGCAAAGAAACTATGCCCATGCGGCTTGGCTTAGTGGTCCTTCTGTGCTGTGGGAGGATCCCTAAACAGGACTGAATGCACCCTCTGGTTGGGTTTTGTTAGAGTTTGGAAAGAAACTCAGCTAGCTGAAATACGGCTGATACAGACTGATGTTGCTCAAATGGAGTCTAAGCTGTAACTTCCATAAATTGTGTTAGCAGGTTAAACAGTCACAATTGAAAGGTCTTGATTTGTAGGCACCAGGCTGTAAATTAGCTACTAAAGTAGAAGGCTGTGAGTTTAAGAACCTGGCTGGGAACACCCACCCCGTAGTACAGGTATTTGCCAATAAGCCTCTATTAAGGGACCAAAGGAAGACAACACAGCTGTGACTGATCGAGTGGAAGAGCAGTATTACAAAACACCCAGCAGTTTTGTTGCTTCTAGAATATCCTGAAGGGATTAAAGATGTAAAAAGTAGGCAGGAGAGTCTGAATCTTGGCCTTTCAGTAAATGGTCACCTTTCTGTTAGTGCATTTCTGAGGTTTTGAAGTGTTCCTGCAAAAGTGTTCTCAAGTTCCTTGGGCTGATTCAGGCTCATACACATCTTTTCCAGCATGTAGGCCACCTCCCCCATTTACTACAGGGACGCTATTTTTAAAGGTTAATTGTGGATGCTGTGTTTTAATCATCCGCATCTATATCAGTTAGCTTTTATGGTTGCCTGTGCTTAAGACGTGGAGTTCAGCTTTGCATTTAACACACTCCTAAACTATCTGTAATTCCTCTTTAAGCTTCCTCTCTTCCCTCCAGTTAGCTGGTTTCCTTCAGTATTTCTTCACCACAATATTCATTCTGTGCTCATTGGTTTTTGTCACACAGTCGAATAAGCTTACTGGTACACTATCTGTTTTAGTAAAGCCTGTCTGTTTCTTGTGCTTGGAAAAGCTGCAAATAAATGGCATATTCCTCATGTTGGGAGGAATGCATGCAGAATATCACATTAATCTCTAAATACAGAGCTTCTTAAGCTTTCTGATTCTCACTGGAAAGATATGTGGCGTGAGAACTTAAGAGAGGTTGAAGATCTTTTGAGGATGGTTATCTAACAGCATATAAATAGCTGGGAGCAAATTATGTCATGACAACATCTCGTGATACACTTCATGCAGAAGTGTCTGGCTGTTAAATGGTCACACTGCAATGCTGGCTAAAGTTGTGGGGGACTTTCTTCTGGAAAATGAAGTTTGTAATAAAGCCCCCCAAGCACTTTGAATAATTACTAACAATAACCTAGACTATAGTGCTTCAATTGTACAGTTCAGGAACATTAAACCTCTTAACCTTTGAGTTGCCTACTTGATTTTAAATGAATATGATACTCAAGATGATAACAACTGTGCTGCTTCATTCTTTATTAAGGACACACATGATTTCTCCCCTGCACATTAGCAGTCTCATTATAATAATAAAGAATGGCAAAAATACAGGTATCAAAAGATTATTAGTACCTTCTAGACACAGTCTTTTCACAGTTCCTGTTTCTAGAACTACACCACTCTAATTAGCGTAACAACTATTGCTACATTCAGAGTGTCAACAATAATATTTGATGACACAGAAACCTTGAAGAGACTCATTTCATCCATTGTTCTGTCTGGAGTTTGTTTGAAAAAATCTGTTTCATGTCTGCTCTTCCCCTGTGTTTCTTCTACAGTGTGCAGAGAAAAGCAACAACAATAGCACCCATTTTTGGCATTAAGGTGAATCGATCTGTACATCATAGGGAAAATCTGCTTTCTTCCAGAACACCACTGCGCAAACATACTGCATCCAACACGAACCGTTCTGTTGAGATTAGATGCATTTGCATGCTAAAAGATCTTCTCTGTATCAAAATGTAGATGCCACACAAAAGAAAAGACAGGCCAAGAAGAAAAACATGTTTTGCTAACAACAACAAAGGCAGATCAGCTTTTTGTAATGGATAAGATAAAGTATTTTGCCTGGATTCAGCTAACTCTAAGCATAAAGTGTAAGGTTCCTACCACAGGACTTAAAGTAGATGCTGGCTGCATGAACCAAAACTCAAAGGACCTTTGAGAAGGGTGCCCAGCTTGACTGCCCTGAGCCTCAGCAAGGGGGATGGAGAGAAGGCAGGTCACAGCCACACAATGTGCTCTTGGGGCAGCCAAGCTGTAGTAGCCCTTAAGGTGTTACCAGAGCAGCATCAACGCGACCATGAGAGATGAGATGAACGGGGCTGAGCTCCCACGAAGTGCCGTGGCTGCATATGTCCATCTGCATGCCCAGCACCAAACGAGCACGGGAGGCACCGCTTCTGGCCCTCAAACGGACAGCATGCTGCAGCAGGGTGCCTTTATCCTATCCAAAATCCCATTGGATAACCCCAAATCTGAAACACAAGGCAATTTTCTCCAAAATAAAATAATTTAAACTTAAAATGGCTAGAAATGCTCTTACCACAAGAAAGATTTGACAAGCAGGCACAGACCAGATTAATTAGCCGGCTTGCAACTCAAAGCAATTCTATGCATCAAGGTTGGAGAAGAAAGAAGAAGCACTTGTGTTTTTACATAAACACAGTGTAAGATTCAGCCCACCCTCAGGACATGATCGATTCTGCCAATTAAGTTCTAGCCACCCTTGTCTGTAACTCAGGGTAAGCTACAAGTGCAGAGAGTCTGATTTTTAACAGAGGATTAAATATTGCTACACAATCCTCACCGGATGAGCTCATTAAATGGAATTTTTCTCTTCCATTAGATCTCTCCTGGTTTTATTAGCCTCCTCCTTTTCAAGTCCACACCTCTTTCAGATCACCGTTCCAGCATTTCAGATATTATCCTTATTTACAGGCAGTGGATTTGGACTAGATTCACAAAAAGATTTACTCACCTAGCACTGCTTACCTGCCACTGTACTTCTCAGCACCACCATTTGCATTCCCATTGAGCTGCAGCATACGCCCGGAGGTGTCTATTTCCCTGCCAGAAAAATTCCTAAATATCGGCCCAGAACTTGCCAAGGTCTTAACAGTGTGAGCCTCCGAGCACCTAAATCACATCTAAGCTCTTTTGGGATTTGCAAACAAAGCATTACCCCCCGCTTGCCAGGCCTGACCTGACATGCATTTTCATAGCACACCTTCCAGATCAGGCACCATACAAAGCTCAGCAAGAAAAATGGTGGTGAATCTCCATGATTCAGTGGTCAGAGCACCCACGCAGCATGTGTGAAATGAAGTTCATCCCTTTTGAGCAAGGGGAGCCTGTCTGTCTTACAGACTGTAGTCTTAAGTAATTTCTGTGGTTGAAGGTACTCTTGCTCTTGAAAATGCCCCTGTGGATGAGCCAGTCAGGAGGTACTCATTGGGCCAAGTGGGGAGAAAAGTAGGAGAGAAATCAAGTGCAATCAGCATGGATGAAAACGCTAGTGGTGGATTTACTGAACCGAAGTGAGAGCTACCCTCTTTCTCTGGCTGTATCCTCTCTGAAACGGTCAGGATAGACACTAACTGTACAAGAGAGGACTTGCTGATGTAGAGACAAGAGATACGCTTTTCTATCTCCTCATCGTTTCCTTCTGCTTGCTTTTTGTTGGCTCTTCTTTTCAGCACAACAGCCTTAGTACACCACATAAAGAGCTTCAGTTCCAGCAGGCAACAGAGACCTTTTGACTCTTCTCTGGAAATCACTCACTGGCCTTAGCTAGCGCATTAGCCAGGCTTGAAGTGTCCAAGAATGGGATTGTGTGTTCCCATGACACTTCCTTGTCGGGACAGCATATGTAGGGCTTGTCAGGTCTCAAAACCTGGTTGTTGAGCATCAGTGGACCTTCTGTAACATCATTCATAGGAACACAGAGCATCCGCTGTTACCACATCCTGCTCATTATTTTGCAGGTACCACCTTTCATCTTTCACTCCATCTTAAAAGCACTTGGGATTTTAACTGCCCCTTCCCCTGTCATTATATCCTATCCTTGTACTAAAAACCAGAAGAGACATTTTAGGTCTGCCAGTGATGAGTGCAGCTGTACCAGCACTGGCTGTTTTGCTCGGAAGGTAGAGGCAAGAGACAGTGCTTAACAACTGCACAAGTCTGGCAGAGGACAGAAGAAGACGGTTGGCCTCCAGTCTCTTGGGAATGGTGAAAGGGGAAAAAAATATTGCCTGTCACTTCAGGACAGCTACATAGGTTGCTGGGTACTGTCTGAAAGCATCCTCAGTGTCTGAAGGCTAACTCAAATTGTATTTGAAGTGGAACAAAGCAAGTTTTCAGGAGCTTAAAAAACATCACGGGGCAGATGAAAGGGCCGTGTATGCCTGTTGTGACTTCCCCACTACTTTGACTGGATAACTGTCCCACAGTTTCTCTGCTTTATTGGTTAGGTTTATTGTGCTGTGAAAGATGCAAAGACCAAGCTGTACAAGAGTAGATCTCTGGAATTCAAGTAATAATTATTTTAATATTTCTTAAAAACCATTCCAAGTCAGTTCAGATCAGTTATGGAGCCAGTCTTAGTGTAAAACGAATTTGCACAATCACTATGCGTTTCACAATGCCCTATGGACACAACTAACTGGGAATAGAAATGTTTGGAAAGTATTTCCAACCACATTAGAGATAGTGGCATTTGCAAAATGGTGATGTGTGTCTGATATGCTTGGGGAAGATGTCCACTGCTGTATCTCATTACAGGACACAGGACCCAATCCATGGTGAGCACGCCACAGCCCCAGATGGAGAAGAGCAAGAGGGCAGCTACAGCTGCATAAATTGTGGGGGTTGTTCATCCTGAGCACCCTGACAAAGAGCTTTCCCAAACCCATCCTCTACTACCACCAGTAGCACCTCTACTGAGGTAGAGACCTCCTCTACTTTGTTTCTGATTCTACTTCCGCTGAAGTGAATGGAAAAACTCTTATTCTCCTTAGAATCACTAAAAACATATATGGCTGGTAGGAATCTCTGGAGATACCACAACCCAAGGCAGAATGGCTGTTACCGTCATCCAATCCTGACTGATCTCTTCTTAAAGACCTCCACAGCTTTTTCAGGCAACCTACTCTGCTACTTTGCTACCCTTACTCTTCATGAATTCTTCCCACTGAAGCTCAAGCCTTGCTTTATCCCCCACAAACATGCAGGACGAATCTTTCCTTTCCTCTTTGCAGCAGCCTTCAACATAGACTCATTTTGTCACCCCTTAGCATTTTTTTTAAGGCTAAGAAATCCCAATGCTTTTGCTCTTCCTTCGGAGGTCTTATTTCCTCCAGCCCTTCTCATAGTTGCTCCATGAAACCTTCCTGGTTGTCCTGTGTCATTCTGGAATGTCATTCCACAGGACTGGAAACAGCATTTGCAGCACCATGAAGTCCAGCGGCCCAAAGCATGAGACCTTGACATATGCCCAGACAGTCAATAGCGGCATTTCCTCAATTGTAGAATAGGGATAACTTTAAAAAAAAGAAATGAAAAGAAGCTTCACAGGCAGGCATCCCAGCCTTCAAGAAACTGCTTTGATCATCTGAAAGCCATGTCTCTGAGCATGCGAGGCATGCGTTGCTGGATGTAAGGTAGAGGGATTCAGATACTGTTGGCATCCCATATCTCACCAGATAAAGCCTGATGTGGGTGAAGAGGGCGAGGAGAGGGCAGCATGTGGGTCCTGACCAGTGCAACAAGCCAGGTGCATACAAGTCATGTTTGGCTGCTATTTGCTTGGCTCTGAGACAGCAAGTGGCATGTCAGCAACAGCAGGAGGCAGTTGGGAGGAGGCAGGACATTTTGGGTTGCTCCTGGGATGTCAGGTTCATTCGCATCCCCTTAGTGCCTTTCTATGTTAAAATTTGGAATAAAGGAGGATACAAATTCAACACCCAGCAGCTGGGATGAATGAAGAGCGGATTAAGTCAATCCACAGTAAGGGCCTTGCATTTCAGAAGTACGCACACATTATTAAAAATAACTACTCGGAAATAGCTATTCTGACTCCAGTCAGAGACAACCCAACAGGTCATGTCGTAAAATTCAAATGTAGCCTAGAGAAGTGGACAGGTGAAACCATGCTACTGGTTAAACCACCACCACCAAAATCTCACCAATTTCAACAAGACTAAAATCTCCTTCTTTATTTTAGTGTGGATACACGCATGCAATGGGTCCCGAGAGAATTTGTAATCATAGAGGCTGTGACTGAAAGGACCTCTCACGTCGTTCAGTCTCTTCTCTCAAATAATAAATAATTTGTTCCTTAGTGATACCAGAAAGGAATTACAGCTCATACTGAATTCAATTATCTGCTTAAAAAGACAATGAGAATCTAAGGACTTGGAAGCAACCTTTATCATCGTATTTATTTCCAGGTGATTTCCTGAAAGTAGTCACAGCTTGATGCTTTTGTGAGGTCCCATAACTCCCTTCTCAGAGAAGATGTATTTAAAGTAATCATCCATTTATGCCATTTATACCTGGCAGATAACTGAACACTAAGCACCATTTTAGATTTGTCTGATAAAAAAATTTGAGAGAGATTTCTGTGAAAATAGGATTCCAATGATATTTTTGGGAAAACACTCTGCTTATACTGTTTCTCTAATTTAGATGCTAAATTTCTACTAATGGACCATGCAAGAGAATGATGTGTAAGGCTTTGGTGTGCCATGAACTCCTTTGCACATGGAGGGGGGTGTCAATTAAAAAGAAGTCTTTCTCTCATTTTGCATGGAGGTTCCCGCAATGCCATGGAAATCAACAGGATTACAGCAGCACAACTGGGAGAGATGCAGTCGTGAATCAGACCCTGAGCTAACAGCCTATTTTAAGTCATGTTCAAACTGTGTTAATTGGCAAAAGATAAAATATCCACACTGTTTGTTTTGCTGCTGTAAGGAGTTTGTGTTGAAAACCGTGACTAAATAATAATTAACAGACTTCAAGTAATCAATCAATAGTATTTCATGAAAATAAGTTGTAAACTAGAATCTTGGACTCGGCTTTAAAGTTTGATGGTGGTTTTTTTTTTGGTTTGGGTGGGTTTTTTTGTTTTTTTAGGACAGCAATGATGCAAAGCTGAAACTAAATCCAGGCTTGCACTTGATTAGCAATTCCTTATTGTGGTTTTACAATGTTAAATTTGTACAAACAGATTAAGTGTGTTTTTAAGCTGTTCCTAAATAGCCTGGGAACTAAGAATTAAGTGCAGATTCTGCCCAGCCCCTCAAAAACCAACACACCCTTCTCCAAGCCCAACACCTGCTGTTAAAAATACATCACACAATGGCTCTGATCTTATATACCAGCAGATGTGAAGATGCCCAGAGGTCTCTCAGATGTTTGTGTTCCTGGGTCACGTGAGGGCACCAGGAAGGGGAGGGAAAATTATTCTGGAATTCCAGAGGTCACCACTGGACAAAACTAAGGAAAATTGCACACATGTTGAGAAAAACAAAGGGTTCAGAAATCTGGAAATTTGGCCAAGAAGTTTTACTGAGGGCAATGTCTCATCCCTGAATTAAAAGGAAAAGAAAGGAGAATACAGAAAAGAAATGAAAAAAATGTCACCGGGAGAAAGAAAGGACTCTTAGGATGGTCTCCAGCCTCAAGCTGAAAATAATTTAAAAGTTCTAGCCAAAAAAAAGAGAAGGCGATCCTCTCTCGCAAAGCATCCCTGGGTGAGCTTTTAAATATTCCTACCTGCAGCTAGCTGATACATTTTCAAGTTATAATTCGTAATTACCTTTAATGATTTGCTGCACTTTTTTGTATTCAGAGGAATTTTATTTCCAGCGCACCTGGCTGGTCTGCATTTGCTTTATC
>NW_009191647.1:0-765 GCF_000690835.1 Fulmarus glacialis | reverse complement strand
AGTTTAGAATTCGGGCCCATGATTTTACTTGTGCACTCACCCACATGATAAATCTGATTTTAGGGAGATTATTTACACCAGCAAGTCATTATTTAAATCAGAAAAAGCTTTGCAGCTCACCCTACGGTATTTGCCATTTCATTTGTATTAGCCATTTGTGGGTCTGCATCCTTTTCCTTGCACCGAGGAAGGTCTCGCACAGTCCCCGCTGGAGGAAACGGTGTTTGAAAGGCTCTTGTACACATGTGGAGGGGGATGAAAGCCCGGGCCATGCACGCACAACACATGGCAGCGTTAACAGTGCTCAGAGCTTCTCAAAATAATCAGCCGAGCTGCAGTGACACAGCAAAATACATCATAATCACATCAATTATGCAATCACTATTTTGTGAAAACAAGCCTCTGGGATTTCTTTTTAAGTAATCAAAGAAATATCAGACGGGAAAACAATGAACCTTCCTATTACAAATGAGCAAGTCTCTGCTGGGGAAGGAAAAAAAAAAAAGAGAGAGAGAGAAACTAGCCCCAGACAGGCCACAAAAGTGTCTAATTCTGCCTGCAAGGACGTGACCCCCTTGTCTTCAGCCCTGGGAAGGGGCAGAGCTGCTCAGCGCCGGCTTGCTCGTGCCCCCTCCCCACCCGTGGGTGCTGCACAGCCCCTTTCCCGGGGATGCCACCAAGGTGACATCCCCGTGCATTGGGCTTGGCACGGAGGAGGGAGCAGTGCTGGGTGTGTACCGGCGCCTGTCACCGTGGATTTCACAC
>NW_009191646.1:0-17277 GCF_000690835.1 Fulmarus glacialis | reverse complement strand
GATTCTATGATTCTATGATTCTGTGAAAATGGCCCTAAATTACAAGGATTATCAACAGGATAATCAGCTCCATTAACTTGGTATCCTTTACAGCCAAAGGAGAAAAACAGGCAGGTCCAGGTGCTGCCCAGCTTAAATAACACACAATCAGGAAAGGTGAGGTGAATCCTGTTCCACAGATGCAGCCGCCTAAGAGAAAGAGAATCTATGTTCATTTTTACTTCCAATCTCATTTGCTGTCACTGTTTCTGGCTCAGTTAGGAGACGCTGATATAAGGAAGCTGTTACAACATGTTCTCCATGGACACTTTCTATGGAGATTCAGAAATAACTACTTATGTTTCTCAGAACTGGTGTTCCTCCTTCCTGTCTCTAAGTCTAATGGTTGCCTAGAGAGGTTGTGGAATCTCCATCCTTGAAGATACTCAAAAGCTGGCTGGGCAATAGTCCTGGGCAACCAGGTCTAGGTGGCCTTGCTTGAGCAGGGGGTTTGGAGCAGATGACCTCCAGAAGTCCCTTCCAACCTCGACCGTTCTGTAATTCTGTAATGAAATTTCACTTAAACATTTTTTTCTTGGGTGCAGAGAACTGGGGTTGAACTAAAACCTCTCTCCAGCCTCCTCTGAAAGCAAGTGAGAACCCACCACTCCACAGGTGACGCTGTAGCAAACCACATCATCCCCAGCTTTCCCAGGGAGGGAAGTCTTCACAGAGGCTTCCCACCTGCCGCCTCCCCCCACATCCAGTTCAGAGCTCATATTGCTTAGCACTGGAGGATGCCAAAGAGCAGACACAAGACTTTATCTGGGTTATTCCATCTTTGGGAGGCCCTGTGGGACCCCGGAGCACAGACAAGGAGGCCCTAATGTAGCCTAATGTTTGGCTGAACGAGCAAACCCACAAAAAGCTGTGAACAGTTCTGAACTAGCACAGAGCCTTCAGAGAGAAATGATAACCACTACGTACTTGAAGGACATCTAGCCACCCTTAAATTGGCTTCAGCATACCATTTCAGGGGAGGGAGAGACAAGCTAGAGGGAAGTATATAACATGGTGGTCCTGAGGTTGCCCACCTCCTTTGAAATATAGGAAGCTTCACTTGTTCCCTGTCGAGGACCGAGGGCAGCTTTTCATTAAGAACAAGTATTTGCCTTCACTGAGGTGTGTGGAGAAGTGTGGAGAAGAATTCTGGAGTCGGGAGTTTCAGCCAAGATAAGGTAGGACTTCGGCCTGTGCCCTGAGACACACACATACGCCTGAGATAAGACCTGAACACCTGGCTTAGTTGTCTCCTCTGTAAGGAAACTGTAAACATCAGAATGAAAAAGCTCTCAGCTAGGGATGCTGCTTGCAGTCACCCTGAGGTGGCGGTTGTGGAAGCTAAAGAAGAATTGAATAAAGCAGAAGAGGTGGCCTGATGAGCCCCAGCAGATTCAAGAGCCAAAACAGCTGAAGGGAATTGTGAGCAGTCACGTGGATCATTGCCGGAAGGAAGAGAGACTGGTTTTTCTTAGTATATGAGAGAGGCAGAGACAGTGGGACTGCCCTGCTATGATAAAGGATATATTTTAATAAAGGATTCTGTGCATGTATATGTGAGGGTCCATGCAATCATACACCACAGAGGTGTGCAGTCAGGTTTTATTGCCTGTAGACAATGAACAGCATCATAAAGGAAGGGCCCATGAAGCCTTTGGCTAATTAAGAAAATAAATAACTTCTTCTTCAGTTCATAAAAATGCCCTTTGATTTCCGTTCATTCATCCTCATCAGCCAAATTCACTCAGCCCTCTTCACCAATTCCTCTAACTCCCACCCCTCAAATAAATGAATAGCCCTGATTCCCGTTAGCAGTAACCGTTCCACCTACTGTGTTGTACAGCTTCATCTTGAAGTTCTGGAAGAAGTACCAGTTGTCAGCTTCGCTGGAGGGCAGGCTCTTGTACTTCATCACAGCATCGTAGCCAAATTTCCTGAACTCCCGCTTCTGGTTGAACAAGATGCACGTGGGCGTCTTGGGGGTCTTGAGCCCGTGCTCTGTTCCCCAGTACACCTGGCGGATTTGGTCTGTACCTGAAGCAAGGGAAAAACAGTACCCGCTGTAGGACGTGCCAAAATCTATAGCAACGACGAAGACTGACGTGCTGGACATGGCCGATGGCAGTCGCAGAAGCGCGCAGCTCGGGGAGCTACAGAGGAGTGAACAGACTGAACTGGAAAGAAACCGAAACTGCTCTGGCTGATATTGCAGGGTGAAGCTATATCCCCCCGCCCCCCTGCCGACTTTATGGGCTGGAGAGAGGTATGACACCAGATACAGTGCAAAGAGTGAGTGCCTTTTCCTGGAAAAGGGAAGGGCTTGTTTCTGTTATTTATAGCAGAAAAGTTCCTTTGTGAAAGCAAGAAGGCACCTGACACTTGCAGTAGCTTCCTGCGCTCCTGGCAGCACGGTCCCCTGTGCTGCCGCTCATTTTGGCAAACATTTTCTGCTGCTTTAAAGGCATGGATATATCAGAGTTTTCTTCCTACGGCAGAACGGATGCGTTTGAAGGACCACGTAAGGGCGCTGGTCCTGGAGAGATGGCTGCACAAGGCAGCAGGTATGTTGCACGGGAGGTGTCTCTGGCAAAACTTACCAAGTTTAACCTTAGTAAGTCTGAATATTTCTACAAAGTCCCTTGGGGGGTTGCAGTGAGGGACTGCGAACATTTCCCTACTGTGAAATATTTCAGTAAAAGCTCTGTTTTCTACTTCTTATCCTTCCTATCCGTCACAGGGACGGTTAATTTCCTCAAATTCAGCTCAAGTTCAGGTCCAAAGGGTGAGGCAGATCTTAAATGGGTGTGGGAGGAAGAGAAATGGGAAAGAACAGTATAAATAGTGGAACAGATCCTAGACTTCAGGGACTCGGTCTCTGAGCTCATCAGTTTTTAAGGGAAAGGCTGACTTAAACGCAGATTTTATACTGGATTGTTGAGCTTAAGGAGAAAAAACATGTCCTAGTGAAAGACTGGAAATGAAGTGATTTAACTGAAAAGGTGTGATGTATGATTGCACAGACCCTCGCATATACATGCACAGAATCCTTTGTTGTTAAAATATATCCTTTATCATAACAGGGCAGTCCCACTGTCTCTCTCCTGTCTCTCTCGATTTGTCTCCCTTATATACTAAGAAATAAAACAGTCTCTCTTCCTTCTGGCAACGATCCACATGACTGCTCACAATTCCCTTCAGCTGTTTTGGCTCTTGAATCAGCTGGGGCTCATCAGGCCACCTCTTCTGCTTTATTCAATTCTTCTTTAGCTTCCACAACCGCCACCTCAGGGTGACTGCAAGCAGCATCCCTAGCTGAGAGCTTTTTCATTTTGATGTTTACAGTTTCCTTACAGAGGAGACAACTAAGCCAGGTGTTCAGGTCTTATCTCAGGCATATGCGTGCGTCTGCTAGTTCTCAGGGCGCAGGCCAAAGTCCTACCTTATCTTGGCCGAAACTCCCGACTCCACAATTCTTCTCCACAAAAAGGAATCCAAGTAAACAAATCCAAAATCCATTTCAGTGGGAGAGGAGCGAGGAGGTGCTGGGAGAGAGGGGCAGGGCAGTCCCTTGCAGCAGCCGTGCAGACTTGGATCAGCATAAACTGATGGTGAAGCCTCACGCTTAGGCTTTCTCTGACGTTGCCTTGCTGCAGGAAGGAGCTTGCTATCTGCTCCACCTGTATCCGAGCTGCAGGAGTACCTCAAACTGGGATTGTCTCTGCAGTAATAGTTGATGTTTGGGATCCTCATTAGGAAACAGGGCACAGAGCAGTCATAGAAATGAAAATTACCTTGAGAACATATAGCTTTGTTCGTCTCCATTAACAAACCCCACACCTGTATGTTGCAAAGTTCGTTTCAGCAGAATAGCCACCTGCATTTGCTGTTCCCCACACTCTACAGGTTTGGGTTGAGTTTGGTTTTCAGGAGTTGTGTCTGTATCCTGCCCACTTCATCCAGCCCTAACGATTGCTCAAATCCTCTGTCTATTTTTTGCAAACCCTGGCCTGTGCAGTCCTCTGAACCGTGCCAGGCATCATCCGGGAAAGTGCTAGCTCACTTGTGCCAAAACTGCGTCCAGGAGCGTGCTGGGCCATCATGTGCCCTGGAGCCTATATCCTGGCTCCGATCTATTTGTTAGCATGGATGTAGCCATGGAGCCTCTGCTCATGGCTATCTTTTATAAGGTGCCTGTTTAGAGTATGTGATTTTTTTCCCCCTTCATTTTAAGAATCCATTTTCTTTTTTCCTCAGGCAAGTATTTGACACCTCATGGCAACGGTCAGCCAGTGGGGACAAGACTTCAAGGCTGGAGGCATTATGTCATGACCTGACAGAAAGGCTGGTGCAGGTGGAAAAAGAAATAAGGTGAGTCTGGTGACCAGAAATTACAGTATTTAGCGTGGCCCCTGATGATCAGTTGTAGCTGGTGTATCCTAGGTCAGGCTGAACAGAAGATGACAAGTAAGTCAGACTCAAGGAGGGCTCTGAGCTAGCACCAGATTTTGTCCTATTGGGCTATATTGGGAATCCAAAGTCAGTTTACAGAAGCTGTTTGATCTGCATCATATAACATGCAGATCTTACACTTTCAGAGTATTTTAGTTGCACTATTGGTACTGGCTGATATTGCAGTATTTTATTTACACTATTGGTACTGACTCATAAAAATCACAAACCACCTACCTGGCAAAGCCTTGAGAAGTTTTGCTGTCTAGATTTCTTTTTTTCCTTATGGGCTGATCGGGAATTGGAGGGAGGAAGTTTAGCTTGCGTATTTCTTAGGACTTTAATGGATACTTGCCTACTGACTGTAATGTGTTTTATTATCTATTTCTTCCCCTGATGGACTGACGGACAGCAATAAAAGAGTTTGGTCTGACTCTGTTGATACTCGACTACAATTTCTGGAGAGTTGCCACAGGTAATGTGATTCTTTATATTAAGAATATATATAAGAGGGGAAAAATCATAAATGTTTCTGTGACTGTGACATACTCAAGCCTTGGTTATCACAGGTCTGTCCTGCAGGGATGACCAAATTTTCATTCTCCTGTTTGACTGTGTTGTCGTGGCCAGGCATGAGCTGCCTCTGAAACAGGTTTCTCTTGGAGTGCCCATCAGGGCACATGACCAGGGTACGTGACATGAAAACATGTCATGTTGTGAGATGAACTTTCATTTCCATGCAAATACTTCTCTGAATAGGAAATGGCTGCCTTAACAGCAGCAGCTCTCAAAATAAAGGCATCCCTATAGAACAGGGAGGTGGTAACAGCAGCTCTGAGGACACTTTGAGTAGGTGTGCAGAGGCAGTCCTGGGTTTTCGTCGTGATAACTGCCCTCTTATGAGCTCGGCAGCACTGTGGGAAGGCGTAGTGGCTGGGATATTGGCAAGAAGAAGAGAAGTTGTTAATTAGGAGGAAAGAAAAAGAAATTATAGCCTAAATAATAGCATCTTGGGGATAAAATGCCAACATAAATCATTCTCAGTGTCTAAGGCCAGGAGTGAGTAAACTTCAAATAGTATAGCTGGATTTCTACACCCTTCCTGAACAGCTTTGTGGAGAAGAGGCTTTCCTGTTGGGATTTCCGTGAAGACAGGCTGTAGTATTTTAAAGTTTCTGATCATGGCGGGATGATCTTAGAGGTCTTTTCCAACCTCAATAATTCTATGATTCTATGATTCTATCTGTGGGGTCATGAAGGATTTGCAGGTGTGCTGTCATGGATAGCCTGGTAGTGAGGGAATACTCACAATTTCTGAAACATTGGAGCTTTCTTCCGGAGTGGCTCAAGTTTGAGACTTGGGCTGATGTAAGGCAAAGGTTCCCAGACACTGGACCTAGATTGAAATGATGACCAAGCTCAGTCACTTGTGCCCTGGAGTTTGTTTGCCTAATTACAGAAGGCTGTCAGGAAACCAGTCTAGATCCAGATTACACCTCCCAAATTCAGGTCCTCATTCTTGGTTTGTTCCCAGGTCTGTCTGCTTAACACAGATTGTTTTCTTCCATCTCTAGGCAGCATGCTGCATCTGATCATTACAAGATGCAGGAGACCAGCAACCCCGATCCTTCTTACCAGGAGGGACACAGGAGCTATCAGGAGTGAGTATTGGGTTTTTCTGAATTTCCTCTTCTCAGTATTGTCCTTTCACCCACAGCCAGTCATCTTCCTCCACTATGCATCATACATCTACCACCTCCAAGGTTAGACAAGCTCTGAACTGTGTGCAGTAATGAAGGTAATTTAATTGACAGAGCAGAAACTTGATGGGATAATTCACAAGATCAGAATATTAATATAAGATGGTATGACTTACTCTGAAAGGAGGGGAAAGAAACATGGGACAAGAGGTCTCCTTTATATTAGGGCTGCATGTACTTGTTCTGAGATCTGTAGTACAGAAGAAGACACAATCTCTAAAAACCTCTGGTGAATGATTAAAAGCAAAAAATTTCCAGCACTTTTAGGGTGTGAGTCTGCAATTGACCTAGGGTCATCATGTAGAGAGGGCTTTTTTAAGCTCTAAAAGTATCACCTAAAGAGCGGGTGTTGGAAATGGGAGAATTTCACCCGCTGGAGGAATAGGAGACTGACATTACCCAGACATTTGTGGAGAAAGGAATCCAGGAGAACAGAACTCTCTGGAGGGCTTGGGATGTTTGGTGATAATGTTTTGATGTTAAAGATGGAGAAAACAACTGGAGAAAAGACGAGAGTAGATTCTAACAAGTGGAGAACACTTATGTTTTCTTCAAGCCTTCAACCTCTGATCCTCACAACCCCACCTCCCTTTCTTCTAATGTAAATAGCTTTCCCCTTGATTTGAGCATAAATGCTAGGTGGGGGCTTTCAGGGGAGGTTGTTAAGCTTCCCTGGAGTTTTTCATGGGTGCTCTGTGCTTTCCCACCTCACAGATTTTTTGGGGGAATTCAGACTATTCAATAGGGGCAAGTCCACTGTTGTCCCATTGTCCAAGTACAAATAAAGAGATCTCACAAAAGAAATCTGTTTCAGAGCATTTCCTAGAGCAATTACCCAAAAAGAGCTTCAGGAGAAAGAGGAATATAAGAAGCTGAAAGAGAAGGTCAAAGAGCTAGAGGCAAGGTAAGGTATTTAGTCAGATTTCTGATGCAATGTGTTTTTCTACACTGAAGAGTCACATACTTCTTGCTTCCTCCAGTCCTTAGGGACTCTTTGTTTCTGACCAGACAGCCTAGACACCTTCTCCCCAGACTTTCAACCTGCCAGCATCTCTTTGTAACTGATTTCTGGAAGATGGCTTGGGTTGTTCTGGAAAGGGAAGGAGATATTCCCAGGGTGAACATGTTATAAAAGAAATCAGCCTACAATGACATAGTCGAAATGCTGCTCTTCGACCAGTTTCCACTGTGATCATGCAAAACTGAGCTGAGAAAGCACTATTTCCCACACGAAAGCTGCTTGCCAGCTATATAATGTGGTTGAGAAGTGCATTGTAGAAAACATGGGATTCATTAAATAGATTCATAACATGCTGTAAAATAGTTACGCTTATTCATTGTTTCATCTTGTCTTAGCTAAGTTTTTTAATATCCTTCTTGCCCTAGAAACAAAGAGCTCTTGTCTAAAGCGATGGGCATGCACAAGCATTCTGAGAACATGAATGACCCTTTGCGTTTGTCTGCTGTGCTGCAGATGTATGAGATGCTCAGGCTACATGACTGGGAAAAACTCAGGAGCTCCACAGTCTCCTGTTTGTCATATAAAAATGGCAGCAGCATAATTAAGGTTTGTTCATGTCTATTTTCTCAGTCTGACTCTTATCAGATCAATATGGTATAGCCAGTATAGCAGGCTTTGAGTATTAGTATTTCTGTGTCAGACAGGGTTGGGGACTAAGTTTGGGTCTCTGATTTTCCAGTCCAGCAGGGTCTGCGTAATGCTGTAGAGAGCAAACTAACGGTGACCTGCTTCCTCCTGCCTTTCAGAAGGGCACATTCAAATCCCAGTCCCATATCTCACCCACGTTAAGCACAAGTGGGAAAACATAGTCCAGTTTCCGTATAATTAACACTTTAAGCACCAGATGGGAGACCTCGTTCTGATGTCTGACTTACGGCTCTGATGCTGGGGGGTCTGAAGGAAAATATTAAAATGGTACACCTTAAAGGACGAGACTGAGATGAGGCCATTATTAGCATTGGTTGTGATGATAAGGCCCAATAGATGCTGAAGAATGGGCTTCAACATGCAAACAGCTTGATGAAACAGTTTATTTCTCAGGTATTGAAGACATATTTCAATCAATTGGTGGCCCTACAATTTACTCTAATGCGGATGTGGTTTCAGCACATGCTTTCCACACTACACCTCTCGTTTCAACGTGATTGCTGCTGTAATCAGCTGTTGTCTTTGTGCTGCAGAAGCTGTTTGATGCCTGTGAGAAAGATATACAGCAGAGAACCTCTGACATATTTAAAGTTCTTGACATTCCACCTTCGAATGACGCTATGACCAACAGCAAACAGGTACTTTATGTTTCTGTGTAACTGGACCCAGGTAGTGGGATTCATTTAGAACTTAGCTTCTGCTAGGGACACTGCTCAAAATACGCGGGCAATGACAGTGGGGACAACTTATGAGCTGAGAGGGATGGGGGTGTGGAAAGCTGAGCTCCAGCGACTTTTCTGTGTCCCACGACACACAGACATACACTGCATGTCTGAATTGTCCAGCTGGCTGAGGCACATATACAAGTGCAGAAAGCATTTTCCAGCCCTTTGTTGCTTTTATGGGACCTTCCTCCAAAGCTTGAAACGGGCAGCTTCTCTATTGCTGATTGACACGATCTGAGAAACAAAAATTCCCAAAAAATGCTCAGGGACTGCACTGCTGGCCACAGCACATGCTAACAGTTTGCCTTGTACTGTGCTTGATTTGTAGGGGATGATGCAAGAGATAAGGAATCTCTTCAGATATTCCTACTACCAAAACCATTCAGAGTTTTACAGCAAAATTGTCATGGTGAGTAGAGATACAGCCCAGGGGCAGTAGTTCAATGTTTCTGGCATGTCTGTGCAGCTTGGTATTTAAAAAAATGGGAGGTCTCCCTTCTGCTTGGGTTATTTTCCACTTGTGGTGAGGGTCTTCCAGCCCGTATACTCCTAAATATTCTCACAGGCACGCACAGAGGTACATGTAACCTTGTAAGGGAGATACAAAACTGCACCGGGAACAATGGGGAACGTCAGGGCAGACAGGGCAGTGCCCTCACCAACAACGGCACAGTCCTACCAGACCCAAGCAAGGTGCAAAGAGCAGGGCCGGTGGTGGTGATCAGGGGCAGCCACAGACCGGTGATCACTGGGCAAACCCACAGTGACCAGGCAGGTCAAGACCGAGCTGGGAAGTCAGTCTGCGGGTCAGGGTCAGCAAGGCTGAGCACAGGCATCCCAACATCACAGCTCAGGCAAGCCACCACTGAGCTTGAATCAGCTCCCGGACCAAGTGGTGGAGGGTCTGTGCGTGGAGATGAGGCTTCTCATTAGTCCTTCTCACACCTCCTTTTCTGCCAGCTTAGCTGTTTTCGCAGCAGTTGAAGCCAAGGTTATATGGCCATGCTATATCAGAGCTGACCCTGAACACAAGCAGCCAAACCCCTGGGGAAGGCAGGGGAAAGCTTGCAGAGACTTGGTGTGCACAGAGCCCTTCGCTATCCAAAAGGACTATAGTCTAGTGGGTTTTTTTCTGGGAAATATATATATATCATATATATTGCATATATATGAAGCTTCCAAAGAGCAGCTTCCTCCTTTTGCAGCTTGCTAGACCTTTCCGAAACCTCAGCCTTACCAAGCTCTTTGCAGATCTCTCTATAAGGAAACAAAGGCAGTTGCTGGATGCTGGAACATTCCGGAAGCCAGGACTTAGTAAATAAAAGAACGTTTAAAGTGACCCTGGGACCCCTACCTGCCCCACTCGAATGGTACCATCAGCTTTAACAAATGCAGTTCTTCAGTGCTTAGTTCATGTGGAGCAGCTGCACAGAACGAGCAGTAGCCGGGAGGCAATGTAACATTACATCAGCATAACATTACATCAACATAACATTACAAAGCTTTGTAAACAGTTCTCACTTGATTTTCAGCAAGCTGGCATTGACCCAAAAACTGCCCTTCAAAGACAGTTCACACTGCAGTGCTGCAAAATTTATTGTTTGCTGCTTCTTCAGGACCCGCCGGTTAAAGCTGTGTGGAACCTACAGGAAAGCTCAACGCAATATTTAGAGCACGTGGACAAGAAAGACTGGGAGCACTGGAGAAAAGCAGCATTTCTGTGGCCCATAATGAAATGTGAGGAACAAGTTGTTGCGAAAGGTGTAGTCTGGGATGAAAAGTAGCATGACTTCAGAGTCAAGCTACTCACTTATATGACCCCAAGAAGATGAAACAGCTCCTGCGCAATATGCTGCTTTTCTTTCTCCCACGAAGTGCCTGCTTTTCAGAGCTAGTAAGTTAGACGCTCCTGACTTGGGAAACCTAGGATAAATCATTATTTACAAATGTGTATTAAAAATTGAAGATGTTTCCCTCAGCAGCATGCATACTTTTTATGTAACATACTTTTTATGTCTCTAAACAGCATTTGTGTGGAAAGAGAATCTCTGTTTCTAGTCTACCTTACCTGCTCCTCACAAATGCTTTTGACATTGTCAGATAACAATGGGGATCTCAGCCACCCTGTGGAGGCACTTGCCTCCTCACCAACAGCATGTAGTAAGACCAACGCTTTGCAGGACCGCTAAGAGTAGTGGTATCACTGCCCTCCCCTGCATCTATAGCAGGTACATAAACTGCAGGCTCATGCTTTCTGCTAAAGAATAAGCAGCAAGGATGAAGACGGCCTGTTGGGAAATAGGTATCCTTCTTGGGTAAAAAATGTACTTCGATGAGAAAGAGATCAAGGCATTAAAAGACAAGGCTTACAAAGGCTACGACAGACTTTCAGAAGACAGGTGTGTGTAGGTATGTGTACCCAGACACAGACACTGAGGCCCACTCTTATATGCCACGAGGCCACTTTTGTCCACACAAATGCCACCTGCCTGTTAGTACTCAGCTGCTTTCCCATATATGTACAATTTATCGCTCTATAGCCCTTCAGCTACATATGTGCCACAGCTCTTGATCAAAGTGCTCTAAAAGTTGTATTTCACAGCGTAAGGAGGATACAGTGAGGCAAATGCACGTTTATGTGCTTGCGTGACAAAATATTCACTGAGATTTGCCAAATAAAAATAACTGGAAATCCTGCTGTGTGCCTGCTGAGTCCTTTCCTCCAGTTCTGCTTTCTAGTCCAGCAGTTTCCTTGGCTGCATAAACTCCCCAGCAATCTTCTCGAGGGCGCCCAGAAAGAAAGGCAAATTTCTGTGCAGCTCTCTGCAAGCAAATGGCTTTGCTTCTCTCAGGAATCCACTATTCTGTGAGCATGTTGCAGTTCACTGACAACACGAGCTGGGATCCAGGCATGTGCAAGAAAATTGGCTTTTAGAAAACCAGAGTATTCTATGAAACTGACTGTAAAAGACCTTTACTGGAAATATTTATTATGGAATAGAGCAGGTGAATTAAAATTACATATGCACCATGTTTCCTACAACTTTCAGAAAAAGGAAGAACCACAATAGTTAGTTTTTCATACCTTGTGAGGTGTTGCAGACTAAGGCGGGTGGTGCATTAACACTTCATCTTGTCCAGGCTTTAGAAGGTAAGTAACAGGGAAGTTGCCCAGTACCAGCAAGTAGGAGCTTCAGCATCACCCTGAGCCAAATGCCATGTGATTATATAGGTGTAATAGTACATATATGGCAAGCTGCCATGCTCTATTTTTTACCCGCTTAGAAATTTTATTAGCTTAATTTTTAAGACCCTGTACCTCCTTGAGTCAGTCTGGTTCTGATCTGTGGATCAGTTTTATTCTGAAGCTCATCGCTTCAGCAGCTTCTCATGTACGGTCATTTCCTTTGATTTTTCTTTCCTTAACATCTTTTTTGCTGGCTTTAGGCTAAAACACTCAAGTTACAAAGCTTTATATTTCAAAGGCTGATTTAAAAGTCTTCAGAAGGCTCCAAGCACTGCTGCATCCTTTCTAGCAGGCTTCACACACACTTCCTAGGCTCTCTTAACAGCAGGAGCAGACTTTTTGCTCTGTCTGTACAGCACCTAGCAGAATCCAGCAAGACTTGGGCTCTGAGGTACTGCTGAAACATCTTTTCCCTGTTGCATATGCCCAGCTGATCTCAAAGGAGCAACAATTTCCCCCTCCCGGCAAAAGGTGTCGTTTGGCCTAGAGTGTAGTAGCCCCAAAACAGTGAATGGGCTGCCTCTTTCCTGCGCAGCTACAGGATTTTTAACCGCTCACAACAGACCAGGTACTTCATCCATGAGCAACAAAGGTCCACTGACTGCCACAAAGTGTCTCTGTGCGTGAAATTTCCCTATTGCCAGACTTTCACATCTCCTGGTGCAAAGGACATCTAGCCCATGATTCAACACAACCTCTTTTCCCAGTTCTTGATGTTTGAGGGTGAGATTTCACCCGGGCTGAGCATCCAGGGCACTGGTGTGGTGAGTTAGGCCACATAGTTGGTGTGGGTTGCATTCCTCCCACCAGCAAAGTGAGATGCGGGATTTGAGTACCAAATGTCCTAGCTACGTCTAAGCACTTTTGGAGGAACGAACAAAACACCACTGTTCTAGAAAGGTCGCTGGGGGCGAGGATAATGGCTGTGGCTGCTGCTGCACTGTCCTGAGATAGCCTGAAGCCTCCGAACAAGAATGTCCCTGAAGAACACGTTGAGTCATGCAGATACATCTTGCCTTCCTCCATGTTGTACAGGATGCAACCATGAAATAACCCAGAGTTGTCTTCCCTTCCTTCTTTAGCTCTATCCTATCATTAAGAGGTTTGGAGAAATGCTACTGCTACTGCTGAAATATTGTTCTCCCATAGCTTCTTCCACCCTGTACCTCTTGGGGACAAGCAGACTCTTCCATGGCCTATTGTATTTCCAACCACCTCCTCCCCCTCCTTTTCATCAGTCAACACAACCATGCAAGAGCCTCCTCCTCACTTGGTCTCATTTGCTATCTAAACAACGCTAAGACAGTTCTGACCTAGACTTTGTTCAAATCTCAGTGGAGACCCTGAGACCCTCTCCCTGCTCATAGATTCTTCATCCAGAAGAAGGGGGGCAAGTCTACCCATATCTCTACACCTTACATCTCACAGATGGATGGGAATCTAAGTTTGCTCACCCTTGCCAGAGACAACATCTCCTGCAAGACAAGAGCTCCGTACAGATGAATTCACATAGCCAAGTGGGTTAGATCCTCCACCTGGTATCTGGAAAGGATTCCTCTGTGTTACACTATCATCCTACCAGTGATGCAGGATTATCCATGGAGCTGAGGAACAACGGCTTTTCTTCAGCTCTGTAGGATTCAACTAGTTGCTATCTCAGTCCTTCAGACTTTGGTGGGAGATCTGTCTGTCTGATCCCACCAAAGACCCAGCCCAGGTGTTCTCTTCCCTTGTGCTCTCCCCACTGTCCAGAGAGGGAGAGAGAGCCTGTTCCCAGTGGAATTTAAAAATATCACTCATATCCTGGTAGAGACATTGACTGAAACATCAGCAGCACACTCAAGGCTCCACTTCTGTCACCCAACACTACAACTTGGCTAAGAAAACAGTTTTTCTAGTACTCTCACTGAAGTGAGAGAGGTAAAGGTTAGACCGTACCGCTGAGACATAGTACTGAAGAACAGCATAAACAATGCAGCAGGCTGCGGCCTCCCCCAGCTTTTGGGGTGTTCCTGAGAGCTCTCACTTCATGCCACTGTACGGACCTGGTTATTCACTTCACATGCCAGTGAGCTGCAAGGCCAGCTGGGACGGGTAGATGGGAAGTATCCCGTGTTTGGCTTCTCCTGCCTCTCCTGCACAAGCCTGTCACTGTTGCGACTCTGAGAATCTCCGATCCTGCTCTTTACCTCCCATGCCCTGCAGCAGCAACATCCCATAACTTCAGTGACCCTCAGTGCTTCTAGTGAACCGATCTTACACTGCATTAGCTAAGTAATTTGGAAGACACACAGACAACGTCTGAGGTCTCAACCTTGCGCATAGCTGGCTTCTATTGCTCCATAACCCAAAGAGCCCCAGTTTCTGGAGGGTAGGGTATCTTCTGTCAGAGGATAACTATGCCAGCAGTTACAATCCACAGATACCTGCTTAGATCGGCCTTTCCCGCTGCAACACCCATGTCTAATCCGGACAAAAAGCAACAACTCTTCTGGGTTACATCCAACGCAAATAAGTGAAGTGCTCTGGCGAAGTAATTAGAAGAAAAGGAGATGTCCAGTCCTGCATATTTGCTAATAATTTAAACTTTTACCACAATAAGAATATCCTGTCATTTCTGCAAATGTTTGTTTAAGTTCAAGCTAAATCCCAAATTTGGTCCTTTTTCTTTTTCTGTTCTTATTTTTAAAAATGAAATTTGTTCCTGCTAGGAATAAATAAATAATTAACAGAGTAACAAAAACCTCAGCTTATAGACATAAACAAGAAATACAACTCAAACAGAACTCACATTAACCAACATTTCTAATATAACCTTCAAAAATGTTAATGTCTCTATATCTTTGATCTGAACAAAAAAGGAATATATAATAAGTCAGGAGACTGTTATTGTAATTATTAGGATTCTACTTCAGTGTACAAAACCTGACACAGAAAAATTACCCCTACAGCAGCTAATTCTCCCTTGAGTTTAATTACAAAATTGTTTAATTGTTTTCATACAAAATGTTTCTGTGTCAAGGTAATGATTATGGTGATGGTATTAATGCAATCAAGGGGGAGCATACTGCCTACATACTAAATTTTTAATACTTTTGTTATAATTAATGGAGAAGAATTAAGGTTTCTAAAAGCTTAGATGATAGAAATCTAATCTAATCAAGGGACATGTGGGTTTCTGTCCTTTGAAGAGCAAGGAAACACACCTAACACTGCGGTCGGTCATGATGACGGATGGAATTTATCTGGACTGAGTAATGATATGGTCTTGCTCCACGGCAACTTACCGAATATCTTCTCTGTCCATGTCATTCTGCTTTTAGCTGCTTCATGTGCCTCTCCAAGACTCAATGGGGGTAATATTGTAAGTCGGACGCTGTGCCGCATACTACCCCAAGGTTAATATGATGTCTGTCGCATAATTTCCTAATTAATATTTTGAAAAGGAGATTGGTGTGAGACAGGGGAACAGTCTCCTCTGTTCTGTCTTCCGTGCCCTGGGTCTCAACTGATAAGGGAGACTCTCAAGGAATCCGCCTCTGAAAAAGCAAAGGCAGGCCTGAAAGTTTCCCAGCACATTTGGACAAGGAGCCCTTTGTGGGGACCCCTGCATTCAGGGGGGGTCTCTTTGCTGCTGCTTGCACCTTCCCCTCTCTCCCAGCCACGAGAAGGGAAGCAAAGGTTTGTGCAAATATTTGACTTATCCACAGCTGCGAGGAGGAACCGGGAGAGACCCGTGAAAGCTGAGCTGCAGCTTGTAGCTGCAGCTACGACAGCTTACAGGAAGAGTAAAACAATCGTAAATAGGGGGAATGGAAGATCCTGAGGTTTAAACCCTTCCTTCCCGCAACAGCACGGCTCATGCCCCTAACCAGCCTCCCACTGAGACTTCTGTGTGGGAAGGGAGGTACCTGCAGAGGGAAGGGAGCTTCACTGAAGGAATGGGTGAGCCTGGACTCTGCACCTGGAGAGAAGATAACTTAGGGGATCACAGGTGGAAGAGAGGGTGGGTAGGAGCTACATGTGCACTCTCCACCTTCAGTGGGAAGAACTAGGCTGCTGGAAACATAATGAGGAGGACATGGTTCACCACGCAGCAGAGAGTGGACATGTTGTACTCCTTGTCAAAGGGTATCGTGGCTGCACAAATATCACTGAGGTCAATGGGCGCCTGGACAGGTGTCTGGAAGAGACCTCCATGGGGGCCCCTTGCAGGGTGGAAAGAGGATACTGGGTAGATGGCCCTCTAGTCTGGAACCACGTGGGCTGCTATTATATTTATACAAATTTGCTCAAAGAAATGTTGGCTGTCCGTTTTGCAACATCAGGCTTTATGGTTGTCACACATCATCCATCCCACCACCTCAGTTCAATCAACTGTCTCGACAGCTGCAGAAAGGCAGCACAAAAGCACAAAAAGGGCATGAACTTATTATCATATACCCTAATTTGATAGCGATGCAGTCATGTGCCACCCTTGATTATCGGATCAAGTACCAGTGGACAACTAAGTAGTGACCTGGCATCGCTACTGGTATGACTGTGGGCTCACAAAGGCTTGAAATGTTCCTGAGAGAAAAATCTGTGCTGTGGATCCTGAGCTTGCGTGGCTGGGAGCAGCCGCCTCAGCTGCGTCTGTCTCCTCTGCACTTGTCCCTGGCCCTCGCTGGCAGCTCCTGCTCTGCTGAAGTCCAAGTGCTTCCTCCCCAGACCTTCCCTGTGGATCTCGCACGGAGCGTGCATGGGCCGGCAGCTGCACAGAGACACGGTGGATGCTGCTGTGTGCGCTGCGATGCCTCAGGGTCACCGCAGCTCAGGGCGTTGTGGTGGGGAGATGGCAGGAAGCGAACGATGAGGGCGTGGAGGGGAGCCACACAAGTGATCCTCCTGACAGCTGCCAGAGGAGAGACAGAGCTGTGGGCAGAAACAAAACTCTGCGTTTTGGAGATCTGTCTCCCAACGACAGGAGGAAACCCCGCGCCCTGGGGGTATGCTCTGCTGCAAAGGGTGTTTCGAGGGAGGCCCAGCAGCACCAGGGCCCGTGGGGAAAACCCAGAGCCGCCATCCTGCAGGTACCGACGCTGCAGCCGGTGAGTCAGGGCAGGGCAGGGGGCGACGCTGGAAAAGCGCTGGGAAGCTCACCTCCGCCCAAGCCTGCGCAAGGCGGCTTTTCCCTTTCACTGATTTTCTTTTTTTCCTTAGTCTGATTTTAAATGGCATAATTCCTCCCACAAAAGCATAAAACAGGAATCACCTCCCGCAGGCACATGACACGTTAGGAGGGTTTTGGTGGTGTATTTCTAAGCCTCGTGAAGACCCTTAGGCCGGCTCATGCAGACTGCCTTACGCGTGAACTGGAGGGAGTAGATGGGGGCGGGGGGGAGACAC
>NW_009191645.1:0-3702 GCF_000690835.1 Fulmarus glacialis | reverse complement strand
CCCCCCCGTGTGTGATTGGATACTGAGGTCCATCTGGTACGTTACCAGCTGCTTCCAGATCATGCAGCTTCACTTAGGGATTGAGCAGCCTAACTGTCAGTAGTGGATTTTTGAGATGTCCTGCTCAAGAAGTCCTCACAAGCTTTTCTGAGAAAAATGGGTACTCAGTTTTCTGGAAAACCTAAAGGTTTTTGTAATTAGACCAGAATTTGATGTCATGTTTTGGAAAGAAAACAAACAAGCCCCCCTGCTCCAATTCCTATGCTTAAACACCAAAAATTGGAGAAAATTCAACTAACTTTGGAAACCCAGACTTGAACAAAATTGTCCATTGTAAAAATGGGAGTCTAGAGCATTTTAAGATGAGATCTCTAGAAGTTCTTTAATTTCATTGCCACTAAACTTATATGCAAAGCTTTTGAGGCTAGGAGGATTGGCAACAAGATCGATTATTCCATTCACACAGGATAATAGTAATTAAATGTACAGTGAAAGCCTTTACAAGATTCTGCCAAAATTACTGAAATTATATTGAGCCAAACTCATGTCTAGTGCAACTCCATCTGTGTCAGTGATCCTGTTCCATCGAAGCACAGAGAGATGAAAAGCCATGAGGAAATGTGTATTTTAAAGGAAACGGAGGGCAAATGGGTTATTGTAGTACAAATATCAAGCAAGTTTCTAAAATTATGTTTGACAAAAGACAGTATTTTTCATATTTTCCCAGCTGGTTAAAATTTAACAGAATGATTTTAGTTTCAGGAGACAGCGTAAAGGGTTTGGTCAGAACTGGTGTAGGGAGGGGAAACCTTTCATAAAGAATTGCTAACAAATGGGATTCAACACTCAAGAGGCTCAGATGGCCTATTAATTCTGTTTCTGGCTTTCTTCCAAAACAACGATGCTTCTCTTTTAATTCATGGCTAATTTCTATCAGAGATACCAAGAGACCATTTCTTTTTTCGACAGGAAGCGTCCACATTCCTTAAATGGATTCATGCGAGAGGCTTTAGTGAGCAGACATTGATTGGCTTGTCTCTGGGGCCTGGCAAAGGCCTGACGGGTACTGGTTTGACATAGGCAGCAAATGAAATACGACCTCCTGTAAACAGGCCTGAGCTTTTGGGCCTTTGCGGAATCCGGTAGCTAAGGACCTTTTCAATCCCTTTTAATTAATGAAGTGATTTGACTTGACTGAGATTACACTTACAATAATGAATTAAAAAGTAATAAAAAGAAATCTCTTAACAAATATGCAGTAGGGAACAAGGACCAAATTCCATACCTATCCGATAGCCATTGTATATCTTATTTCTATATGGACTTCAGATCAATGATTTTAAAAAGGAGGCTTTTATTTGCCAAGCACTGACATCTGCATACTTCATATTTTCAAGTGCTTTTGTATAGAAGATTAAAATTATGATGATCTCATATGCCTAGATGATTAGTTTAGTCCTTTCTTATCTCTGCTGTGCTAAATCTCTCTATTCCTCAGGATTCTTGACATCTTATCCTAGCCACTTTCGTGCTCTATTTTCTCCTGTGGCATGGCATGGTTTTAGCTGCCTTTTGCTTGATAGCAGTGAGCAATGGTCACTGCATATATTCTGTAATAGGAATGCAGTCATCCAGTGTCACTTCTGATGGGCACACAGTGAGTGTGAATCCATGCCCAGCCCAGTTTAAATGATTCTGTATTAAGTCTGAAATCAATCTTACTTCCCTCTCCCTCCCCCCCACTACATTGTACTTTAAGGTGACATGCAGTAGAAATGATCCTAAATTTACTTAGAGAACAGTCACATTCTGACTCTGATGGGTACATTATAATTTTGGAGATGTAAGTCACTGTCACTAACTTTTCTTCTAGTCTGTTTTGAGTTCAGGTGTGATTTAAGTTGGTGCAAGTCTAGAAAATCTCCACAGTTTGGGGCCATTCTGATCCCAGGAAAGAACCATGGCTAGCTTAGCCTTCTCCCTGATATTATATTTCAAGGTGTCAGAAGTGTCTTGCTTGCTAGCTGAGAGGGTGATTCACTTAAACTCCTGATTTAAACACTCAAACCAAAGCACTTGCTGAAATTGAAGGAAAATATGGGTTGATGGAATAAATGGATTAAAGCCTCTCTATTCTTGGCTAAAATGATGTGGCATCTAGGGGCTTCCAAGAATATCAAGTATATTTAAATGCATAGATGAGGTTAGCTATGCAAAACCATGGAGGAAACTTCCATACCAAGTTACATTTGCCCACAGTATTGTGTGTCTGGTCATGGATGCTCACAAAATACTGTGTGTGAGGGTACTGCAGTGAAATGCGACACGCAGAGGTATTTTACAGACTTCCACACACTCATGACTTCCACCGTGCAGGAACTGGAAGATCACTGTAGTCATCAAGCTGCTTTCTTGTATTATAGCATGTGCTTACCTTTTCAGTTAATTCGGTTTCTTTCCCTTTATCACAACAAATTGTCTCCCTCCGCTACAGCATAGATTTATTGTTTGCCAGAACCTGAAATTTCTCTTTCATATATTGGCCATGGAAGCTGCTCTTTTTTCTGCTGTAAAAAAGAAATGCCATCAATGTAAGATTGAAGCAGAAAAGTTACAATTGTTTGTCAGATTTTTAAAAAATATTTCATCATTTGACAGAGACTAGAGCAAAAGAGGAGTAGAGATGTCATAAAAGCCTTGTGTATGATCCACTGGGAGCTTATTAAAAAGCAGTTATACTTAGATACTATTAGGTTTTTAGGATGGGGAGCCTCTTAACATGTAGAAGAGGAGGATTTAGAGTGGTAAACAATAAGCAGTAGTCTGGCAGTCGGTTAAATAACAGAGCATAGCTTCTACTAAAACTTGAGTTTTCAGCATTTACAGCTTGGTTAAGATGCCACTTAATTACACAAATTTGTATGAAAAATCTCCTTAATTGCTAAGGTAGTGGGAGAATTCACAGAGAGGTGGTTATCGTCTACTTTAATTTGTTATCTACTGCTTAAAAGTAAGTGACCTAAAATTAAAAAACCCTCCTGCTCTCCTGAGAAGTTTTATTGCAGATTTAAGCTTGGAACTGCGATAATTTTAAATGTATGTGTAGACTTTTAGAGTACTTTGAAATTAGGAGTCATCAATGAATAAACAGCTACAATTAATAAATGTTATTTTACTGGCCGGGGATACTTATTGATACTCTGGAAGGAGAATTAATCCATGGGTTATAAAGATTTTAAAAAAACCTACATTCAGTAGGTTTAACTGTATTTTCCTTTCAAACTTATTTTCAGTACTTCTAGGCTAACGCTACCCATTTGGATAGTGTTAAATCTCACTGAAGATTTACTGACTCTATTATTTTCATCATTATTCTACAGTAGCCATTGCAGTTCAGAACTTGAATTACTGCACATAAGCGTCCAACAAATACCCGTAACTTCTGCTTTGCAGCGTGTGTTTTTGAGGCTGGCCCACCACGCGCTTTGCTGAGCGAGTTACCGCGGCGGTGGTACAGGCTCGGCTGGTGGCGGGTCCCACGCACTGTCTGCCCGGGGCCTCGAAGGACTCGCTGCAATTTGCAGCTGAAATTTCTATTGAACCACACCCGAGGACGATTCGGCTGCCCACAACCTACCGCAGGGTTTGCTGCTGAAGCGTGTGCACCCAGGCGGGAGGCAGGCCCCCAGCGTCCCACCCCCA
>NW_009191644.1:0-18294 GCF_000690835.1 Fulmarus glacialis | reverse complement strand
CTACTGGTGGTCCTGCTTTGAGCAGCAGGTACGACTAGACACCTCTTGAGGTCCCTCCCAACTTGAATGGTCTTATGATCATATGATATACCTGTGCAGTAAGCTGTGTTTAAAAATAAAATAAATTAAAAAGAAAAAAAACTAAACCCAAACCCACGATGATTAAACCTTAAATAAGTTTGTGTTTACATGTACGTTTGCGTATGTACATACATTTGTATGTACTATATGTTTTTTTAATGTAATAGCCTAATTTTTTTTGTTATATCATTTATGTTTTAAGAATAACGATTTAAACATTTTTAACTAATGCATATATGTATTTTGTACATTAACAAATAATTAAATATTTCCTATGGAAAAAGTATGCATCTTGTTTCATAGAGGAAATGGTACAATACAGAAAATTTTATTCATTTTTATCTAGAATTTTAAATTTATGATTTTCAGACATATTTTCTAACTTCAGAAGTTCAGCGTTAGGGATCTGACAGTTGTAAACCATTATACTTAGGACAGCTATATTTTGCTAGTGGCTATTTTGTCTAATTTTGGAAAACACTCCTAACATTTTCACCTCCCATGTCATCTCAGACACTCCCCCATCTCTCCCATTAGCAGTTCCTTCTACAGAGTACATAGTTGTTAATATTAATGCTATGTTTATACTGAATTTCAGTAATCAGTGCTGCTTCATAACAACTAATGCAAGAACACTAAAACTTAAAATTAGTCAATATTTCCAATAGAGTACTTTGTAGCTTTGGATACCTTTTACATAGTTTAAATATAAATAATGCACACGCATATTTCTACCAAAACCCCCGCAATCCTACAACATGTTATTAGAGAATAACATTTGGAATGTGTAATGGACCAATATATTTGACATTTAAAAGCTACTATTAAATGCTCACCTTTATCATGGCTTGTATTTATTATTTACACTGCTCATGCATACTCAGCACTTGAAATTATGATGAAAGTCTTTGCCTCAAAATTTAATATAACTTGGAAGTGACGACACAGAGGACAAGTGTTACAATAATAAGATCAGGGCCCAGACAGATCTAGTTTGTGCATTTGTGCATACCCTGGCATTTTCCGTAACACTTTAAAACTTGCTTTTTTTTTTGGTGGCATTTTTATATATATATAAAAAATACAGTAAGCAGTAAGTTAAAACTGGTCTAGAAAAGTGTGTTTAAACAATGTGAAAATTTCCTATAAAGATGTTAGCCATGCTTCTAGACAACTAAAGGCTCAATCCTTTAAACACTAAGAACTTTCCTCAAATCTGATTAAGTCTTGGTATTTGCAAGACTCAGTCCAACCACAACAAGCAGTGTCACTGTTCCCAGTGCAAACTCAAGCTATTAAAATTAAAAATTAAAGGGGACTGATTTCAGATGTGATGAAACTTCATCCATGTACATGAGCAGTGTTCAGGCTAGGCATTGCCACTGTAAACACACTTTAACTGAGCTGCCATGTGCTACTCTGGAATATCACTGAATTTGCCCTTATAAAGTTAAAATGTAATACTGTATGCTAAATCTGCATAATATCCATTATGTTGAAGTAAACACAAATAGCACACTGAACAGGATTTTAAGTCCCAGTTTTCACCATCTGAAATAATTTCTTCTGGGGATAATTAAAATGATCCTCCTTATTTTTTTTTCACCTTAAAATTCAGAACTGATCTAAACCATAAATAAGAAATCTACTACCTAAGGTCAGATCTGCTCCTCTCATCTGGAAAGCCCTCAAACTCACCGCCTGCTTTACAGAAAACACTAAGGTGTGTGCTACCATTGGCCGTCCAAATGTTTTTGAAAAAATCCACTGAAAAGTCCATTGAATACTCAGCCTGGAAATTATTTCCCATACTTACTCTAAATGACAAGCCTCTCCAAGCATTTTTGTTTGGAATATGCCGCAACTTTTTAAACCCAAACAAATCACAGTGGAGAAAAAAAAAATAGTATTACTGATTTATTAAAAAACCAAGCAGAATTGATTTGTTTTCCTCATTTATTAATATAATCTACAATATTACTTATCTCAAGGGGTTTTTTGGAGACCAGGCCATGTGATCATACTAATTAGCACAGTATGTGCTATTCTGATTATTTCTACAGCATCAGTTCTCCACTGCAATACGTTACCAGGCCTTCAAGCCAAACACAAGTCGCATGTTTTATTAGCATTTTATTGTTTGCTTTTTAGCTTAAGCTAAGAATATTAGAATGGTTTATAAGCCATTAGCAGTCTTTTAAAAAAAAGTTATGGTTTTGGCAAGAGTATTCCACAGTCTCGCAACATGCATTTTCTTCATTCAATACTTACCAAACAAAAACATATTAATGCAACACACCTACCTTACACCTAAAATAAGACTAGCTTCTCGCCTACTCATTTTCTGTTCAAATCCTCCTTTATAGTACGATGAAAGACTCTAAAAAGAAGAAAGGGAAAACAAGCAATAATTAGTTTCATGTACAAGGTGTCAGGACCTAAATTGTATTTATATGACCTCATTCAGAGCATTATATTCATCTATAATTTATTTCGAAGGCATGGAATTACTACAAACCAGATAATATGAAAGGACTTCTCCTGAGTGTTAACACATACAAAAAACCCCCTTAAAAGTAACTATCTGTGTTTTTATAATCTTCTACTGCTAATAAGAGATATTAATAGCCACAACCATTAAAATCCTGCCTTCAGGCAAAAGAGTCCAGAATCAAAGTACATAGCATAGAGTGGTACAGTGTGTGTGTTGGGGAGGGCAGGGGAGGGAAAGGGGGAAGAACTTGTTTAGAACAGCTTTGGTACCACTGCAATGGAAAACGGTGAAAGTCACAATACTTTGGCATCCAAGGAATTATGGACTATCACTCTGAAGTCCAGATATTTCTACAAAGAAAGTAGGCAAAAACAACAATGAAAGGATTAGAACAGATAAATATAATATGCTGATGAAGAGTCAATAAAGTTTTTCACATGAAGGAATGTTACTTCAAAAAAAAAAAAAAAAAAAAATCAAGAGTCCTTTGAAGGAACCCTGAAAAATAAACAAAAAGAAACAAAAAAAAGGCTTAGCATTAAGCCACAACCCCTATTTCAGGAAATCTCTGAGCTGGAGAACATTGGAAAGTAGCAGAGTGGGGAAATCCTAACCTATTTTGCCTTTATATCCTTCCCTAGACACTGATGACTGATGACTATTAGATACGGGATCTGGGGTTAGTTTTTTTAAACTCACTGGCATGTGAGACTTTAGTCACTGTTTTAAGAAGGAGAGAAAAAACACGAGTGGGAAAAGAACATCAAAAAGAAGGAGATGGAGATAAGAGTAAATCATTACAACAATTAATTGTCATAGGGAATGGGTTGAAAGTATATTTGTCAACCATAAATACATTTTAAATTAAAAAAAAAAAAAAAAAAAAAAAAAGAAGAGTTACTGAACCACCACTGATGGTTAGCAGTGATTTTCTCAATGTAAATGTTTCTATAAGAAGAATTAGGGACTAGCCCATTCCTACACAAATAATATTCTAAGCTGCTCAAGTCCCAGAGGTAGCAGATGTAGCTCCAAGACAGCCTGCCTTTGGGAACTGGCATACGGAAATCACTCAACAAGACGGAAGTTTTTCCTCAATGCAAAACGTATCAACTGGGGAAAAATAAGCTTCTTTTGTTGCTATCAAAGGGAAGTCTGGCCTGAGAGCTGAGATTATTTTTAAGTGTTCCTTTTACCCCCAAGTAAAAATGTGCCTGGCCCTTAATAAAACACTTTTCTCACTAAATATACCCATTTATATTCAGTGAGAATTTTGCCTTACGTTTACACAAACTCTCTCTTATGTAATTTTGAAAGCATTAAAGCATTTAAAGGCCTCTGTCTATGATATCTAAGCAAAGCCTTTAATTAAGCCTAGGAGCGACATTCACCCAAAAGTGTTCAGAAATGCTTCACCTATTGCTACCATGAAGTCACACACAGCCACAGAAAAGATTTTTTGGTGTGCCGCTATGATCTGAAACTAATTTTATTTTCCTTCTTCCCACTTCAAACCATACACCAAATAACCACTACCGTAACACTACAGGTATTAAAACTGAAGCAACTGTGGACATGCCATGCCTACAAGAAACATCTGTTGAGGAACTGCTGCTATAGCTACAGGGTAACACAAAACAGGTCTGTAATAGTGCACACCAACATTACAGGTTAGAGTATGTAACACTAAGGGAACACACAGGGCTTCTCCAGTCCTCCGAGAGGAAACGATGCTAACGATTTAATGGCCACCAGATAACACCCTTGAGGAGGTAGAACTGCACAGAAATTCGCGACGATGCCAAACAATTACTACAGCCAGGAGAGAAAAGCACACTTTAATATCCTCTGAAAGATTTTCCAGAACTTCTCCCAAAGCAGCTTAGGTGCCAATGGATTTCTGAGGAGGTTAATTTTTCTCTGTTCTTCAACTCTAACACAGGAGGACACTGGTTCACTATTCATGTAGACAAGAGCAATATTTGAATTATCTCTAACACAGCTTGTCTCTGTTCTTGGTAGATTTAATCTAAAATACTATTTGAAATACAAGAATAGGGATGGATGGCTATAGGCTTAAATTCAGAAATACTTTTTCATGGTTTTAAAGCCTGCTTTCCTGACACTGTTCTAACCTTGGGAAGCCTTGATTCGGTTCACTTCCAAGAGGGCTGAAAAAAGAAATTCTGTGGCACATAAGCAAAAACAGTTTGTTAAATTGGTCATCAGGAAAAAACATCTTCTTCTCAGAAGTGAAGCACGTAGCAAGAATAATCAGTTCCTAAATTAAGATCTTGATCCTAAACAGAATTTAAAGCAAAAGGAAATTAGACATAAAAGCTATTTTTCCCAATGGTTAGAATAAGGGGAAGAAACATTGAGTCTTCATTTTAGGAAACATGTTGGCAAATTTCTAGTTCCCTAATGAAACAACTTTTGCATGCTATTCAAGTTAAAGCAATTTTTTTTTCCTAGTTGTAAATTCTAAGTAATGGCTGCAATGAAATGAAACAATACTCAAGATATTTTTCTGTTATGAGAACTCCTTGATGAGCGGGCAGTTCTAGACACTTGACTATTTATTAACCCTGGCTATTGCAAACAAATTCTGTACTGGAAAAATCATTGAAATGAGCTCTCTGTTTCTTCGTACTATTTGGGGTAAGGGGAGGGGCTATCGTTTAATTTACTTAATTTCCTTGCATGTTGTTACTGTTTAGCAACTTATGTAACCAAATTCTGCTTCCTGAACAAATGCTATTAATAGGCTTGGGGCGGGGGGAACAGAAAATGACTGGACTTGCTCTGCAAATGTCTATTCACTCTTGCAAATTTTCACAAAAGCAGTCAGCTAAGAAAATCCACTCCATTTGGACCATGACATCTTCAAGATACTTTTCCTGGCATAGCACAGGGAAAGCATAATCACTGTTTCCATGCTAGGTAAGAGATTCAAAACTCCATAACTGAGACCGTCCATCATATTACTTGAAGTAGTGAATTTTTCTGAAAACTCTATGTGTTGTTCCACCACCAATACAGTCCTCCATTGAAAAGGTAGCAAACACTGGAAGGAAAAAAAAAAACCACAAAACACAAACAAACTACAATAACAAACTATTTAGAAGTTGTGTTATAATATAACCTACAATTTGCTAAGATCAACTTTAACTTCCTTAACTTCAGTTAGAAAAACATTTATAAAATGGACCGCAAATTGCATTCTTCTCTGGAAACTTTATTTTCAACGAAGGACAAGAGAGATGGTTGCTACCCTTACCTCTCAATTCGGAACTCTGTGAGTCTGAGCAGAATCAGATCCAATAAGGGAAACACAGTGCAAAAATCTCTAATGAAGTGCTATGGAAGACACCCTTTTCTTCTGGAACACAGAATTTCCAGGATTGTGGGATTTTAGTATTTTAACAGTTCATTTTGCCTAGAATTGCTGTTTCTACCTTCAATATCGTCTAACTAACTTTCAACCTTCAATATCATTGATTCAACAAAAAAAGGTAATGAAGGCTATTGAAATACTTTTTTTTATTTCACATTTTAAGGAAATATTAACATTATAATTAACAGCATTAAGGTTCTGTCTGAGGAAGAAAAGCCAAATGACTACTTAGTGCTATGCACCTTCTACTAGGCAACAGACTCTTGTCAGTAGACACAGAAACAAAACAGTGTCACTGGCATTTGTGACACCAGTAACAAAACTAGGCTTAAACTAAAAAAGTGTCTCTCTGGAAATGAGCATTATGGCTTGTCATAGAGGGGAAATGACAATGTTTCTTCCTATGTCTTTCTCCACTGAAAAAAAGATGGTAGAAAACTTCAGGACTAAATGACAGTAGCATTTAAATATATATTCTTAAATATGAAGTGTAACTGACATAAGTTAAAGTTAAATGAGAGGCAGAAATTCAGAATAAAACATAACACTTTTACTTGCCTTTACTTACTATTTTTGACTAAAAGATGAATGCAGTTGTTGACTGTACATGTTATTTATTTAGGTAATTAAATAGAATCATTTAAGTTGGAAAAGACCTTTAAGATCGAGTCCAACTGTTAACCTAGCACTGCCAAGTCCACCACTAAACCATGTCCCTACGCACCACATCTACATGTCTTTTAAATACCTCCAGGGATGGTGACTCAACCACTTCCCTGGGCAGCCTGTTCCAATGCTTGACAGCCCTTTCGGTGAAGAAATTTTTCCTAATATCCAATCTAACCCTCCCCTGGCGCAACTTGAGGCCGTTTCCTCTTGTCCCAATAGAAAATAGAAAGTGTCAAATACTCAAGAAACAGCAAGCAGGCATTCTAAATGATAGCTTCATAATTGCTCAACTTGACCTACCCATGTCATTTATTAGTGAGCAGGAAGAAAGAATAAACAGCATATGGATTACCTTGTGTGACTGTAACCAACATGAATTGTGATTTCTATTGCAAACAGAGGGGAGAGGAGAATTGCAAATAGGGGAAGGAGAATTGCAAATGGGGAAAGAAAGAGCGGGGGCTTACAGAGAGATCAAGCTAGCTTTTAAATAGGCAGCTGCTTCACAGTCTCTCAAAAAAAGGAGGTGATGAGGGACAGGGTTTGATTCTAGAAAGCTAGAGTAACCAATGAAAAATCATAGTGACCAAGTTAGGCACTTCCAAACACCACAGGAAACCAGCAAAGTAACACTAAGCCTAGACACTAAATGTCACATGAGATGCTTTTTCCAGTAAGCATAGGTAGAAGTACTAACTGGTTGATTTCCTTCGTCAGTATAGTTTAGAGGGCAATATGCTGTAAAGAAATGTGACGAAAGTGCTAATCCACAGATTATACTCAGCAGCTTCAAATTCCCCAAACAAAATCATGTAAAACCACTAAAATAAGAAGTCTGGACAATAAGCACTTACATAGGCTCTTTGTACCTAATGTTTTCTCTATTGTTTTAAAGAAAAATTATAAATAGGAAATAATCAATTGTTAAGGGGAGAAGAAAAAAAACTTGGGAAAAAATACAATCCAAGAAAGTAGAGTAGTAAAGAATAAATAATCTTGGCAAACAATTATACGAGGGTCTTAAACCTGGACTACGATTGTAGAAGAAAAATATTATCACTACCCTCACAAATGTAAAGCTGACAAATACATACACTTAATGGCAAATAGGAAAAGAGAGTTTTTACTGCAATCAGCAGATCTCGTCTTACACTAAAAACTTGTATTTTCAAGTTCAGAAATAGAATAGCAGAATAGAAATAATCTACTGGAAATCAACATACAATTCTGGGCTATAAGGCAGGATGTGAAGGCAGACAGAGGATGCAGCTCCAGGGACTAGGAACACTGAGAATGCAGAAGCTCCTGGGCTGCTCTTTATGGTTGTTCATGAATTCTGTGGGACACTGAAAGTCACTGTGGTAAAAATGAGATAGGCCTGTAGTGAGCTTGGCTCAGCCATTTTATCAGTATTGAGGGCTACAGTCTCCTAGGAACAGACACCTCTCTGTGCAGTGGCATGTCATATTTCAATGTGTTGAAAAGAGTCACTGCCTGCTTTCTTATGTGAACATGTCTGAATTTAGATTCTCTAGCCTGCATCTACAAATGGATAGAAGAAGAAATGCTGGAGTAAAACTGCTGGGGAGGAAGGGTGAAGATTGAAGCACTCCCTACTCTGAAGCCACATGTCCTTACGGCTAGCTGCTTCTAGCAAGCCTGCAAGTCAGACTGCATCCAAATCATGTGAAAGCAATTTAATTCGCAGTACCTAAAGTATCTTATGCCTGATTCTCCAGGCAACTGGGGAATCTCTCAAAAAATTACTTTGAAAAGGAAACAAAAAAAAAAAAATTGGTGTTGGTCTCACAACAGCAATGCAATAGAGGGACAGGAGCACCATTTCTGGCTGATACGCATTGCAGTTAAGTGTGGACTAGCCCCAAGAGGACAGCCCACGTTTCGAGTTTTTCCCTCCCCAGGAAGCTTGCATTGATCAACGTTGCATGTTCAGCACATGAAGATGAAGTACAGATAGCAAATTAATTTGGACCCCAGCTGTAGACAGGCTCTGTGTTGCAACCGGCCTCACACTAATAGGTACAATGCTAATGATCGCTTTTTAAAAAAAAAAACTACCTTTAATATATTTTTCAGGAAATTATAATCTGCAACAACTACTCCCTCAACACCCTCACCCATCAGCATCAAGAGGAGAATTGTACTCCTTCCACTGTGGATAAGTGTTCACAGACTATGAACTCTGAAAGAATACACTGCCACAAGCAGACATCTACCTCATTGGGAATTACTTTAATCAAACAGGAATGGAACATATTTATTTATTTACCAGAGGACAGTATAGCCACTGAAGCAAAAAGTAAATGCTGTTGAATATTCCCTGCGTATGCTCTTCTCACAACACTGACTCTTGATTTTTTACCTCATTATTATATTTTTAAATACGTAGTGCAAAACAAAGAACAAAAATTTGGTTAAAAGCTCAAATTAGCTAGGGAAGATAAAAAAAAGCAACTTATATATGAAGAAGAAGACAAGCTCCCCCATCTCTATGGCAACCTTTTCTAGAAGTTCATCAATTTGTCTTCTTGATTTTTAACATTGTATCTGAAAGAAAAATGACTAAATTATTTCATTTTTACCTTCTTGAACTGAAACTGCATGTCATTACTTTGTAATCTCTAGGAATTAGCTGTTTTCTCACAGCCCACTTCAACAATTTATCATACACTTACTAGCGAAGAGTTCTGAAACATGAAACATCATCAGGAAAATCGGAACTGTTTATCAAACTCACAACATCTTTTGATATAGCTTCATCCACAGAGATTTAAAATATACCAGATAATATGCCAGAACATACACAGTAAGAAACACCCCTATTCTGGGGGGAGGGAAATCAAAAATCTATACAGCACTTACCATATTTAACATAAAATGTCTCCTTCCTGAATACTTGAAATATAAAACCATAAATTAGTAAAGTAACCTCTAAACTTACAGAAGTTGAAATCCTCTTTGCTGTCTCTGTAATTGCCTGCTCCAATGGTTTCCAAAGGTGGAAAGCATAACGACCTGAAAAAGATTGAAGTTAAATGAAATTATAACCAACATTCACTAAAAGGAAAAAAAAAAAAAAAAAAGTCTCCAACTTATGTTCATTAGCTTACAGCAGAAAGAATTTTGGTTTAAAAAAAAAAATCCTTCTTTGTTAATCTTTTTTTCTCATTTATTTACTGTACTGCACCATTGCACTTTACTGCTTTTCAAGATGTTCCCTCAACAGCCGTTTCTGCATACTGCCCAGCCAAAGTCCCATGGTAAACTTGCTACGGTTTACATTTTTCAATCTTCGTACTATTGGGGGAGGGAGGGGAAGAGGTTTAGTATACTTCATCTAAAAACCTAGTCACGGACTGCAAAGAGCCATTGTGTTTGCTCACAAAATAAAGAGATTTAAATGTGTTTCAATATGATAAATGAAGATATCTGCCTTGTGAACTTTAAGAAAAAGGGCAATATGAAACATTAGCTTTGGATATACATTATTTATTAAATACTGTTCAAAGGTTACGTCTTCGAAAAAAGACATCTATGTACTACCTGTTTCTTGCTGTGATGTTGTATGCTTAATCACACATTTTGTAAGTACTGTATTTTTTATTTTGTTACAAAGAGAGGATCTTCTGGGATTCAGAGCCATTCAACTCCCCACCAGCAGTGAACATCTATAGCTAGGAAAGGCTAGAGGGAACTCTATTAGACCGCATTCTCAGAAGTACAAAGCAGGTCTATCAACTTCAGAATCAAGATTTGTGCCATGTTACTGGAAGATTTTCCCTGTAAATCTCCTCTCCCCAATTACTGTTTTGATTCATTAGCAATGTAACTTACTACTATATGCAATGGAAAAACTTTTTATAAAATGTGGCTCTACTTCATTCAAATAGCATCTTGCTTTCATTCTTAAAATATGCAATGTGCCCATAGGCTTAGTCATCTAAGCCTGTGCCTATGTTAACACAGAAGTTAAAACCACTGTTAAGAGTATTACTGTTGAAATGCTGTGATGTACTAATATATTACCTCTCCTTCTTCTTTTTGTTACCACTTCTTTGCTAGCTGCCATTAATTCTTCAGCTCAACCAGCAGAAGAAATTCTAAGAGCATTCCTCTTCTGCTTCTATACAAACACATAGATAAACCAACTGCTTAATGGGTGTACATCACCAAAGATCTTGTCTTTCCTGCCCCTAATCAAAGAAACAACACAGCTGTACCCAGCAAACACCTGCTGAAGTTTGGTACAACTTGCATCTATTGCATCTATTCTCAGTGTATGCATTTGCACATAGCTGACCGTGGTTGCTTTTATATGCCAAAAATAATGGAAATCAATTTGTGTATTTCAAAACCAGAATAGACCACAGTTATCTAGTCTGAGTAATCCAGAGTATAAATCATGTTAAGCCCATGTCCTGTGTTCAGACTAAAACCTATTTTTCAGAAGAACATACAGTCCAGATGCAAAGAGTTCAGGTAACAAACAATGTACTACGGGAACAGTTTAGTACGATAAATCACTGTAGTCATTAAAACCTTCTATTTTTCTCTATTTGAATTTGTCGAGCATCACCTTCACGTCACAAGATCCTGTTGCACTCTTCCATACAAAAGAGTGTCCACCTTGCAATATGTTATTAAATAAACAAAGTAAACTTTTCACATTACATTTTGCAGACAAAAAGCAGATGGAACCTTTTAGCTGCTGCCTGTAAAATTAGTTTCTCCAGCTGTGACTTTTCAAAAAGAATTTTGGAAAATATGTCAAGGATGTAGAAGGGACAGGATCTGTAACTGGACACAATTCTCCATAGTACCCTCAAGCGACCTTTCCACTTTCCATTATTTATATTCATAAAAACTTCATTAACCCTTCTGGAAACAGCAGCTCAGAAGTGCCAGTTCCACTCAGCTGGCAATTTAGCTTACCTGCAAATGCAACAGTTGCAACACCAAGTCCAACTGCTATCATAGTTCTGGCCTAAAGTAGAAAAACAGGAATCAGAATAACATGCAAATTCTAATTTGAAATATATGTACCTTTTACTTTAACAGCGAGTATTTCTGATGCCCGATGTGGACATTTCATATGTAATTTACAAGAAAGATAAAAGTAAGTTCTGTATTCCACAGGCTACATTAGATTTTATAGTTCAGTCCCATTAACCCATGCCAACGCATCAGGTTTAACTTGGAACAAACACTGACAAAGCAGACAAAAACGCAAGGCAGACAATTATTCAGGATTACTTGAAATTATTTGTGCAGACTAGTTCAACACAGTACATAACAGAAAGTATCAGTTTATTACAAAAACATGAAGAGCTAAAAAAAAAAATTGTTTTGCAAAGCCCTTCACTGAGAATCACATCATGACATTGCTTGAAAATGGTATTGGAATATTAACTTAAACACTACGGCTACAAATGTACATTAGTATCTTCCATCTTTGACACTTTGACTCATGGAAGCCCCAACAAAGACATGAAGCCCAGTAACCTCTTTTCATTACTTAGTGTCAATCACTGGCGGGACTCTATCTTACAGTACAAATATTTGTAAACAGACAGACTTTTGACAAATTTCAGACAGTGTTCATTATCAGCTAAAATTCGCTTTAAGTCTAACTGGGCTCTCGGAACCAAACCCACAAAAAAGACTTGAACATCTGATTTAGACAATAGTAACTCCTACCTTTTACTAACTCAAAACCCCCAGATTAGGTGTATGTATTTTCCTACACAGTGCTTGAAGAGAGTCGGGCATCTCAGGAAGGACAATAAGAAATATCTCCATGTTGAACAAGAAGCTGCTGAATGATATGTAGTAAACCTTGAAGAAGGGACTGACTTCTCACATGTTTGCAGAATTCAAGAAGGGAAATGAGCATTGCAAGTGTTGGGGGCATCTCTCCGCTTCTGAAAAGCCTACATGTAATCTTTGAAACAAATGAAATAAAGTCATCTGTGGCACTATTTGTATTACCATATGATAGTTCAATAATGCCTTGAACTTTCCCCCAGGAAACATGAGAAATCAGATTAGGCCTGTTTAGCTTGAATTCAAAACATAACGACAGTGAAAATGCTTTCATCACCAGACCGCCTCTTCTATATATGACTGACTTCTGCATTTATCCAAAAACTAGCTTATATATTTTCTACCAACAAGCCTGACAGCAGGACTTAAAGCCCAAATTTCAATGTGAATGCCTCAATAACTGGATTTAGAGCCCAGATGCCTTTGCTGCTGAGGTTCCTGGAGCTAAAATTCTGTCTTTGATTGTACCCAATCTCATTTCTAGACAGAGAGAGAGTAGGGGAAGAGATGGGAAATACCGGTTTTAAAGCCTTCTAGAGCTGGCTTAGTAGGGGCTAGAACACAGGTCGACAACTTTCCCAGCAAACAGGCAGCTGTACAAGATGTAGGTACTGCCATCATGCCCAGTGGCTCCTCTGGCTTCAGCTCTGAAGGCAAGTGGCTGTGCTTGCTGCCTGTAGTATTGAGCTCAGTTCAGAAAAAGTGGTAGCCTGCTCTGAGCTCATCTATAAGCAGCTGTGTTCCTCTGTATCTAGCTTCTGGATCCTATGCATTTTAACTAAGTACCTACCTCCCACCTACCCGGATGGGGCTATTCTAGCTATGTGCACAACATAATACTGCAATTGCCTGGAGGTTTCTAGTAGAAAAAAAAGAGACTCACTAAACATACTGAAAGTGGAGCTCTGGAAGTTAAGACTGGGGGAGTTTTGGCCTTAAAAATCTGCCTGTCTATCCCATTTTAGTAACCCAACTCTTCCATTTCAGTGTAGTCTTCAGTCTCGATATTAGCATTCATTTCCGAATGTAAAAATAATTTAGTAGTTTTATGTCTGTTGTTCCTTTCAGTTCCACAAAATTTCCCCTCATCTTTAGGCCATGAAAAAATATAAGTGCATTACCTTAAATGATAGAAGATATAAAATAGCGAAGCATACGGTTCATCTCCTCACGAAACTAAAATTCTCTTCATTTCTTCTCAGAAATCGGTTTTCCCAGGCTCTCAATATTCAAACCTTCTAAAAAATTCCTCTAATTCCTCTGTTTAGACACTAACCAGAAACAGCCACATTTCTGAAAATGTCATAACCCTATAGAAATTCTGTATTATTCCGATCTGTGGTTTGTGACCATGGATTTATATTCAAGACTTTCCTTGACTTGTTCAGAGTGACAGCAACAATCTTTTACTAGGTGGTTATAGTCAATTAAGAGCTCAACAATGGGTGAAATAGATCACACTGGCGGAAAAAAAAAAAAATTAGTATTGCGCTTGTCCAAGTTAAGTTATACTTGCTTTGCCACAAAAAAGGTGGTTTAAGTCAGCAGTTTACAACAAGGTATGCAGGTTGCAACAAGGCATTAGCAGCAGACACCTCATCACAGGTAAGGCCAAGCACAGAGACCAGGCTAATAAATAATACCTGGACTCCGTCAGTTCAGTGGAGAAATAGCTTAAGTGTTTTTGCACAGTGGTCTGGGAACAGTGTAGAGACCCCTGAGGGCCTTTGATAGAGTCAGCCATGCACACTGGGATGCATTATTTCAGTCTCAGTGGAGAGCACTAGCAGTTAGTGGAAAGCTAGTGCTGCCTGGAAAACAGCAGGTAAAAAACAAAGCATGGCAGCAGCTCTAGAATAGAAGCAGTATGCAGGATCAACGGGAATATGAAGACAAGCCAGAAAACTAGGTAAAAGTGATGGAAAGCTCAAGCCAGAGAGGCGTGAAAGATTGTACCTCACTTCAAAATGTGGACAACCACCAGAAAAGCTGAGAAATACTGGTTTACGGTAACTCACCTTATTTGCATTATGAGCAGGTTAGAGAAGAGCCACTTGCCACATAGTAGCAAAGAAGTGATGACTTGTCACACCAAAGCACCTTGAATTCACACCAAAGCACCTTGAATGTTTATTATGGTGTGAATATATCCTAACTATACACATGTGATAAAAACTGAATTTGAATCAATGCAAGAAAGATTGCATAGTTTGTCTTTAGCCTCTCTCAAGTACTAACCAGAAAGTCTTTTAAGTCCAGCTTGACTCAGTTTCCTTTTCCATGCTCACTTAACTCAGTTGATTATTTAGAAGAATAAGTCAAGGTTAGTCTGGTGCTTTGAAATGTAGAGTCTGAAGTGCAAAGCTTTAATTAAATGCACTCCTTTCATATCAATATTAAATGAAAGCAACTCACTATCACTGTGGAAGGGATCAGTTCATTTACGGCATGCTAATACAACTACCACCACGACCACTTTTGGCAAAAAAAAAAAAAAAACCCAAAACTTACTGACTTTCAATTATGACAGAATTGATTTTTCCCCACCTCCAAAAAATGCCGCTAAGGAACTTCTAAGTTGTAGATTTTAAATGAAAGCATTCTGTTAAGATCCAAGAGGGAAAAATAAAGAAGTAAAAGGTTAAAAAGTAACATCTGTCCCTTTCTTTATTCAATGAATCAGCTCCCAAAGGTTAGTCATCAACCCTATGCTATTCTGCTGATCTCAATATTTTAATTTTACTATTAGTTCAGCTTTCAGTAACAAACCCTCTTAGATACAGAAAACAATAAAACAACGTTTTGCTAAATCTGCAAAACCTGATTTTTAAAAAATTCTTTTCAGAAACATGTGTAAGAAAACACATACTTTAGAAAGGCAACTGCAAGACCTGACTTACCAAAGTGTTTGGCAAACAAAAGAGGATAAAGCATATTAATTAACATACAGTATGTTTAGAGGTATACATCATATACTGTTAGCTTACAGAGATCTATGGCCTAATCCTTTAATACGTCAACACAGGGAAGGTCAATTCTGTCATAACTGAAAGTCAATTTATTTATTTATATATTTATTTTATCTATTTATTTATTTTCCAGTAGCCTTAATTTTTTTGCAGAAGAAACAAGGAAGAATGACATATTCTTTCTGCAAATTTCTAATCCACAGTCTGTGCTAACTTAGCCATACTACAAAAAAAAAAAAAGACTTGTGTAATTTCTGGCATTGCAGCTTCTCCTTCTATGAAGTAGAAAAACGTTAAACTTAAATATATATAAAGAATTTCAAATGCATAATTTTAAAATTTCAGCACAATGCTATTAGACCTATTATCTGACCACAGGCTACAAGAACCACCTTTACAAATGTTAAAACATACCTGCTTGCATAGGATTTGTATTTTATACACTGGTTCTTCTGACACAATCAGTGAAAATACCCTTCTTGGCCAAATGAAAAATATTTTGCTCTTCTCACAACTAGCCTTCAGACACACAGCAAGAGCTCTACTGTCTTTTGCCTCAGAAAGCTACAATGTAATGGAATAAAAAGCACAGAGAAAATAATCATTTGTTCTAATGGGTTGGATAGCATTTTGCTATTAGTCCGTGCTTAATCACGGATCAGTAAAATAGGAAGTATATACTTACATTGAAATAAGTACACAAGTGTCAATTGCTTGCTTAACCAAAAAATTTGTTTCAGGAAGGTTCGGTTTGTTGTTTTTTTAAGTGCTGTATGCCGCTAAGAAGTAGGATACACAAGTATATTAACCAAATGTAAAAAAATATTTCTGAAACTACTTTTTCCCTTAAATAAAAATACTTGACCTGAATAAATAATTGTTTGATATGGAAGCTAGAATAAGGCTTCTATTCCTCAGAAGAGTAGGTACTACAGCTTACTGGAAGACTGTTTCAGAGCAAACCACCTAATTAACTCTATATGGAGCCAGATACATTTTGAAGTGGGATTATATTATAAACTATCTGCAACAGATTTGATTTCATAATCTAATTCCAGTCTTACCTTCCTATGAAATTTAATTTATTTTCCGAAAGGGAATTAAAAGTAATTTCAGCTAGATGCTGTTCTCATGTCAATTTGTATCATTTCTTTTACAGTAACTTTTTTGGTTTGTATATAAAACTAAAGTTTCTGACAGTTTTTCACAGGAAATGGTACCTGAGCAACAGATTCACTAATAGAAGCATTACGATATGGCAATCAAATCAATCTTCTTGAGTATGTATGAATTAACAAAGGCCTCTTGGAGGTATCTTTGTGAACAGACTGTTTATGCTTCTGCTGTTGTTCTTCTGTTGCTTCAAACTCCAAATGCATTTCTAAAACAACTACAAGAGTAAAAGTGACCACGATCAAGTGACTACAGCTAACATCCAGGACATCTCACAACCAAGATTCAAGGTAGGATAGCGAACAGAGCTCTTTCAGCCCTGAGAGATGGATGCTGCTGTTAGACTTTGCTTCTCCTACTACTCTTTCCTTCCATTGTGGCAAGAAGGCCTCGTTAACCCTGTATGACATCAGAGGAACAGATGCACAGCACTACAGCTGATCTTGCTATTTCTCTCTGGCAAAACTTTAGAATTCGGTTATGTGCAACTTGACCTCCTTCTGAATTCCTTAGCTGGGAATCCAGTAAGCATGGGGACTGTCCCTTTTTCCACTGTCTACACCGCTAACTATCTACATAACACCATCTGGAGAAACTCTGAAACAGCTTCTACTGCCAACCATATGCTACAATCTATATGTGCCTGAAAAATACTGTATTCTCTGCTGAAAGGCCTGGCTAAAGAATAAATTTCGATAGAAAATTGCAGTAATCCAGAACCTAGTCCTTTAAAATCCAACCACAGTCTCTGGACCTTAGTAAGAACCTGACAAAACAACTCACATCAACCAAGCAAGTCATACTAACCCCACATGCAATTTTTATCCCAGGCAGGTAGGAAGACCCAAAGAATCCACAAAATTCACTAGGAATTTCCCTGCTAGCATTCCACAGGGAGAGTACGTGGATGTAGAATAATGAGTTTCAGAGTAAACTGCTTAAGATTACACAGCTTGCTGTTAAATACACAGAAAGTCTCTCCTGGGGGGAAAAAAAAAGTCCTAGACAGTAGTAACAATGAATAAGTAACTTAGAAAACTATGATTTTAAAAACTGTATTTTTTTTAAAAGAGAAAAAGAAATGTTGTAAAGGCAACAGCATGCACACAATGAAGTATGGTAAATACTTATTTAAAGCCATTTTAAAACAGTGAAACCTTCACCATCCAGTGCTTTCATCAGTGATCCATGTATTTTTCCTAACTTTTCTTCTAAAGAGAACTCACTGTCCCATGAACTAGTCGAAGTGACCAGAACGAAGGAGTGGGATACAGTTACAGCACCCTTCCCACTAGAGCACGGTACGGCGTAGGAGACTTTGGAGGCATTTTGCCTCGGCTTCGAGGCCCATCCAGCCTCTCCCACACCTCGCCGAACTGTCGGGTGAGAATTGCCCTTCTGAACCAGAGCTCTACAAAACCAGCAACGCTCGAGCCTGCGGTAATAAAACTCACACACTATGTGAAGGCCTCACGGGTACCTTCTCTTCACGGCAGGGGAAGGAAATTTTAGGCCTTGCCTGCCCACGCCTGTGAACCCGGAGCCGCACACGGCTTTGCGCTCCCGCCCTCCCTGCTGCCCACGCTGCAGCTCCACCCGCGGCACCAGGGCCACGCACGGCCTGAGGCGAGGGGTCACACGCCTTCTCACCCCGGGCACCACCGCCC
>NW_009191643.1:0-909 GCF_000690835.1 Fulmarus glacialis | reverse complement strand
ATTTGATACCAGTGAATTAAGTAGGTTTTCTGCCCAAAAATAGGATACCAAGACCGAGCAGGCACAGAAAACATGGGAAATCGCCAATCGCTTTCTTTATAATTTCTTTAAATTTACACTTCATTGCCGGTATTCCCTGCCTGCCTGTGCTGAGACACTGACTGTGGGTTGGTCTGACCCAGAAATAGGAAGGTGCTGAGAAGCTCTGAGGATCATTGCTCCAAAGCAGCAACTCTTCCTGAGCTGAAACCAAACCCTCGGCGCGGCAGCGTGCTGGCCAGCCCTGGGGATGGAGCTGCCCGCAGTGGCGGGGAGCAGAGGGCTGCTGCCCACGCACAAGCACATTTTGGGGTCTTTTGGGTCTGTAGCAGCCAATTGCAGCCGTTTTTTGTGCAACTGCCAAGGTGTGTGCACATTGCTGCTGCGCCACGCCGTGTGCTTCCCGTGGCTGGCACTTGTGCAGAGTAATTAGGGGTTCACAAAATGATGGCAGCATTTTGCAGACAATAGGCTTTTTTTTTCTTTTTTGTCCTCTCAAAAGCACTTGGGAAGTCCAGTGCCAGGAGAGGCGGCTTGCCGCCGGCTGAGGCTGTCTCCCTGCCTGCCTTGGTGCAGCTCCCCCAGCCCGGAGGCAGCCGCGCTGCCGTCGCAGACCCGCTCGGGAGAGGTAACGTGTGTTTCCCCCTCCAGGTTTGACCTGCAGTTAGCCCAGGCCCTGGGAGAGTCTGCCTTTGAGAAGAGCCTCCGTGAAAAAGTATCACAGGAGAACACCAGCATCCGATGGGAGATGGGCAAACTTCAGCAGAGCTTAGAGGTAAGAGGAAAGCATCCCACTTTGCTGCGTTATATCCAGTTTTGGGAGCAGCTCTCAGAGCAAAGCCGTTATCTTTACAATTATAGCAGAGGCAA
>NW_009191642.1:296-7765 GCF_000690835.1 Fulmarus glacialis | reverse complement strand
GGGCCCACGGCGCACCTCCTTCACAGCAATGCATACCAGATAGGAGGTATCTCAATTTACAGCAGCTGCGACCCTGGCTCGCCGTCCGCAGGGGCGGTGAAGCGCTGGTCCTTTCTTCTATTACGATAATTACTTTAGAAAGCCTGACTCACATAAAAAGTATCTATAAAGATTTACTCGCGGTTTTGTCGATTTGGAAATACATTTCTCCATTTTCCATCTACTCTAAACTTGCTAGTTTTAATCTCCAAAACAGTCATTGGGAAAAGAAAACTGGGGGAGGAGCAGCATTTCTATAAAGAGTTTAACCAAAGCACATTAAATATTTTCCCAACATCACCAAATAAACAACAATCCTCCAGCTCCCTATAAACTATTTAAAGCATGTCATATCATCTCTTCTGCTCTTGCCAATGTACTTTCCTTTTAATTTATAAGCCGATTAGAGCAGGGGCCTGTCTTTTTGTGTATATTTGCAAAATGCCTAGCACCCTTTCCGTCAGTTGCAGTTCACAAACACTTAAACCTGCATTTAACTTCGTTATTATAGGTAGTTACTTCGATTTTTCTCACTTTTGCAGAGCTACTGCTTGTGAAAGTGCTTGTTGTAGATGGTCTGAGCAGTTGTTGAAGGGTTTCAGCAGAGGAAACCTCTCTGGATGGCAGTGCTGGTACCAAAAAAAAAAAAAAAAAAAAAAAGGAATCAAAAAGAGAAGAAAAAGCACAAGGGAAATTTAAACGGAGATCTCAGGCTGTATAAATCGGCCCAGAAGAAAACGGGGAAAACTTCCTTAGGAGGAACATTTTTAGTTCACTAGAAAATAAACTTTTGCTCATAAACGATGAAAGTTATTATCATCAGAGGATGTGCTGTACCAAACAAACCTCCATTAGGCTGGGAATGATAAAACAGGCTAGACAGCCTTTTTTTAAAAAAAAAATCATCATGTCTTTGATTCCCAAGATATCAACCATGTCTGTTTCTGTAGTGCTGTCAAGTAAACCTGAGTTATGGATGCTCTAAAAGAAGCCAGCAAGGAGAAAATTCAGCAAGTGAAAATCAAGAGCGCTATTCACAGATACTTTACCAAAATATATTTTCTTTTCAGACTCTTAAGTTTCTGCCCTGTACCATGGCATGACAATTTCTGAGAAGAAGAGCAAGACCACTGAATGTGGTAAAGCTGTGGTCATCAGAGCACACAATTGCATGCAGATTCTTTTTATTGAGGTTTTTGCTCTTTCTGCACTGCAGTGTCCATCATTTTCACCACAAGAGCCTTCATGTCTGGAATGCAGCCTCCGAAAACTGCCAGTGCCTCAAGGTGGGTGTTGCACAGTCTGAACTCCACTGCTGAAACCATTTGCTAGCACATTTATTTATCATGTCTAACCTGAACAAGCAGGCAGAGGACAACTGCTTGATTTAATATAGTATCCATGCATTGCTCTTTAATGTAGGTGACCTGGGAAGTTCTGTAACAGGCAAATACATCTGTCTGGGCTAGGAGGACTGGCTGGCTAGGGAGCTCAGCGACAGCGGGAGGAAAGCAAGCCTACTGAGAGAGCTTCCTCCCTCCATACGTGCAAAAAGCAAGGCATCGATCAAAACCAACTGCCTGGTCAGGAAAAGCACAGTTGGCAATGCTGTCTTTGCATTTTTTGCCAGCATGAAAGGAACACAAACTGATATCTCCAAATCTAGCCATAGGAAAATAGAGCACGGTAGTGCCAGGCTTTCCTTTGAGAGACAATCTGTACTCACTAGCTGCCTAATTAAGAAACCGATAAAAATATGGGACAGGGACAAAAAGAAGGCACTAGTCCCATAAAGGCTGCGAGTGTGGGCTCTCCCTAGATGGCAACCACGGGAAGACACATGAGAAACAGGGGAGATGAAGCTGAGTTTTAGGCAGCTGCTGATCAACGATCTTTTTTTTTTTCTTCTTTTCTTTTTGTAACTTAATTCCCAGTTCTGAGAGCAGTTAGCTACCATGTACTCTGCTAGAATAAAGTGCATTTATTATTTTCCTTAATCTGTTTAATTTCATGCATGGTCTCAAAAATACTTTGACAAACGCAGGGTACTCTAGTCCTGCAGATTTGTCTACGGAGAGAACTAGTGAGCTCCCAAAGTGTCCATCTCCCAACAAGTGCCTTTTGGTTCTTGAAAAACTGAGATGCATGATTTCCATAAAGCTGTGAGAACAGCTCTAGAGGCTGGTCAAACCAGGTGCTGTCCCAGCAGACAGAAATCCCCTTTGCCCAGTGCCTCTTCAGCAAACAGAAAAAACCCCACATGACTGAGAATACCTCTGTGTACAACAATGCCCTTTGACAGAGAATGCTCTTTAGATCCATGAACTTCCCTGTACTCATCAATGGCTAGGTCTCATTTAACTTCTGTCTTTCGTATCTTCACTAGAAGAAAATGTGGCAGCAATTTGTCATAGTCAAAGAGATACAGAGGACAAACACAACAGTGAGACCCAGAGCTCTGCAGTACTCGAAAGACCACAATAGCCTCAGAAACATTTTCCTCAAACTGAGCCCAGCACTGAGGAGGAGAGAAATGTGTAGAATTATCCTTGTTTCACATCATCATGTGAAAAAGAAAGAGAAGTGAATACGCTGATTTTACAAGCCTGAGAATGAATGCAAGCAAGTATTTGTCCCACCATCTGGGAGGAGATGATAGAGGTGAAGGAAGAGGGAATACAGGGGGAATGGTAAAAGTTCAGAGAGACCTTCTATTCTTCAGCAGCAAAAATGAAGGAAGCGGACATGAGGAGTAGATCAGAGAGGGGAAATAGGAAGATGGATGAAGTGCAAGGCTGGAGGAGCAAACGAGTCAATTATGAAAAAGAGGAAGGGGCTGTGTGCAGAGACCAACGAGGAGATGGAGCTCAGGGGAAGAAACAGCAGCCAAAATGCTCTCAAGTCAGAGACGCTGCCGGGGTGAGGGAGGCAGAAAAAAATCAGAATCTTTCAGATAATGATAAAATTGTAAACCTCTGCCCTCTGTATCTATTTAATTATGGCTCCTCTGTCACCAGCTCTATCAGAACAACTGAGCATGGCCCTGCTATAGACAGAGACAGGAGAAATCAGCTATGTCAAAGCTGCAAACTGTTGGTTTGCCTAGACAAATCAGAAGCAAACTATGAAACTCAGGGCTAGAGAGCAAGAGGAGGAACCACTGAGAACTATGGGTCATGCCTGAGAACAGGCAAGTAGATGAAGGAGAAACAAAGTGAAATGCCAGCGATGTAGAAGCAGTGGATGCCCAGGATGAACCCAGGAGATGAGGAGGATCAGAAGTGAGCACCACAGAATGAGGGGGAAAGGCCAGCAGTACACCACTGAGCTGTACTAATGGAGGGATGAGGAGATGGGCTGATGCTGAATAGACCTTAAAACAATACTCTGCTTCCACTGAACAGTGAAAGCGCTCAAATAAATCCAGAAAAAGCAATCCTCTTTCTGCATAAATTCCAGTAACAACAGTTAAGTTCCTGAGCTGCTCCTCTTTAAGGCGGTGGTGGAGCGACAAAGGTCTGCAAGCAACACCTGTAAGGTTGAACGTACAGAACCTGGAGAATCTCTTTGGGATTCTCTAACCATGCAAAGACACAGTCTGCCTGCAGCTTTACACAAATCTGACATAAAACCCCATCCCTCCTACTGACGAAGAACAAGCAAATAGTTCCTTCCCCTGTCTAAAGAGCAAGGGGACAGGAGAAAAGTGCTGCATGATGACAAAGAGCTACGAGAGAAGCATTTCCACAGTCCTTACAGCAATACAGCCTCACCTCAGCACTGCTTCAGTGCTGGCAGGGCTGCAGAAGTGAGGGGGAATGCGCAGGGTCTCTAGCCCAGGCATAGTAGCTTATCACCCAGAAACTTGAAAGAGCATATATTCATAGCACAGACATCTCCTTTGTCCTTTCTACCATGATCTGGGTGTTGCCTTGTTTTTTCTCCCTCCACAGCTTCTCTTCTGTTAGCCCTTTAGTAACAGCAACATGGAGAAAGCTAAAAATAAAGCCATACAAGCAATGTAATAGGCATGCAATTGCATGTCTATTTTCTTTGAAAAAATGATGCTTTATTTCCTGAACAATGGAAACTACAGTTTGATGTTACAACTATTGGGTTTTGACTGAATGCAGAAATTTGACTTAAACAATGACATTTCCCCCTGTATTTAGTATTACCATATGTCACTGATTATATATTTAAGTTGCAGAAATGAATTAAATTTCATGGCTTCCTCAAGTTAGATTCTCTTGGAGTGGACTGTCTTTCGTTATTAACCAAAATGCTTGGAAAACAGTTTAAATTGAAACAGCAGACTTTTGGTATCATTTCAGGAGAAAATTGGTTATCACAAACCGAGCGCTTAATATGTCATCATCCAGAAGGCTGGGTAAACCTTGGCAAACCTGCAGCAACCATGGCCAGGGTAGAGAAAAGGGGTTAATTGAACACCACAGACTCAGAGATGGAAAAAAAAAAAGACAGAGTGCACTGTTTGGAGCTCCCTTGCCTGGGGTCTTATTCCTTCTGCCTCAGAAGTTATCATATATCCCACATCTCAGTGCTTATTTCACTTACTTGGGGAAAGTATCTTCTCTCAGCTGGCTACAGAGCATTAGTGACAATCACGTTGCACACATGTTCCAGGAGAAGCCAGCCTTGTGCTTGCTAGATTTCTTCCCGCTTTCTGGGGGGAAAAAAAAATCCAGATTTTCTTTACTCCTTCTGTTTCCCATCATGATTTGGACTGCTAACATTTCTATCCCCACTAGCAGTCCCCGGCAGCTCCTGGCCCTTTTCTAGAGGACCAGCAGACAGCAGACCCCTGGGCTCCCATCAACCAGGAAGGAAGTGAATTGCAACCTCCAGCCTCTGGGAATCTGGCTTCAGACCTTAAAGTCAAGGTAATGTGAAGGGACTTTATGAAACTCCCCATGTCCACGCTTCCCGCCTCCTCCAGGTCCTGGCTGGACCTGCACAGTCAGAGCTGGAAGAGGACAGCTGCGATCAGAAATGTCACCACTGGCAGGGGACATGGATGTTGCAGGCTGTGACACAGAAGCCGCAAAGGGAGCTCAGTGGTGGCAGACATGGTGTAAAGCAGAACCTGAGCAGTCCTGTTCCTGAGCGGGAAGCAGGTTATTATTCCTAATGCCATAAGGGGAGAACAGGTAAAAGAAGGAGACAAGGTATAAGGTATAAGAAGAAAACAAGGACAGCCATGCCGTGCTTGCTGAAGGACTCACCAGGCAGGATACAGCCGGGACAGGCCTCAGTGAGAGCCTTGTAAATTCATGTCATACTTTGCCAAAGACTCAATCAATTGAGCATGTGCTAAAGCTCAGTTTGTTTTGTCTTATTTGGAGCTTTGGAAGATATTTCCTATCATTGAACACGCTCCAGCCACACACCTGCAACTTCTGGAGTGCATCCTCTCAGTGAGAGGCTGGCTAGCACGTCGTCACTTATGCAGGGCAAATCCTACTGAAAGCACATCAGACCACAGCTTTCGCACCAGTTTACTTTTACATGTAGCACATGTAAGCTAACATCTGGCAAGAACACAACTATGTCCTGATCGAGATGGAGCTCATCGCAACAGATGGTGTTTGATACTGCAGGACCAGGGCAGCTCCACCCCAAACTGAGCATTTTTGTCTTCTCTGTCTTTACACCCTCTGGCCACATCTTTTGGGGAGTCGAGCTATTGCCACTAAGGCTTTGCAGTCCCCTCGAGACCATATGCCACACTCAACCCACAGGTCACTGCCTAGTCCTAACATCCAGGTTATTTTACTCCCGTCGAGGCATTTCAGTGCATGAAGCAGGATCCTGACGCAACTGTTATATTGTACATTAATGTAACGTGAGGTTAGCAATACTCTGAACCAGATAGTGCCTCCAGTGAAGGAGGAAACTTCCTCTCCATGCACCCAGTAGCTCTGCCAGCATGCACGCAAGCAGCGCTGGTAGTTAGCAATCTAACAAGCAACATCTGGTGCCCATTTTGGGGCAAAGGCTGGAAAAGCCAGCAAAGAGCAGCCTCCAGTGCCACTACTTCAAGCCTCAGAGTTTCATCCTGAAGGGAAAAAGGTTCAGAAGAGAAAACCCAGCATCGAAACGAATGTTGCCACGACTCTGGAAGATACCAGACACGACCAACCGTCTCTGCTGCGTTACAGAGTTACTGCCCGAGATTTTTTTGCCAGAGGTTTATTGTGCCAGTAGAAGTACGGAGAGAGATTGCCACCTTGTGGTTCCTCCTCCTGCAGTGCCATGCGTTTTTTAAATTGTACTAGCCTAGACCAGTGGTTTCCAAACTGCTGTCCAAGGATTTCTGGTGACAAGGGTACTATGGACAAGAATACTTTCCAAGTACTTAACTAAAAAAGCAAGCCTGTAATTCACAGCCTTCAGTTCCTATACTGAGAAACTCATCACTAGAAGATCTTCCAGGAATCTAATCTGCAAGTTAATAAAGATAACTACTGCCACAGGTACATAGCCTCCAGTGATCCAAAATGCTATGGCAGCGATGCACAAAACCAGATCATCTTTACAATATTCGCAGCATCAAGAAATCTGTGAGAAATTCAGGGCTGATGACAGCCTGCAGTTTCAAAAATTGGGATGGTCTCAGGGAGTAGTTCCCACAGGGCCCTAATAAGGAAGGAGCAGCCATGTGCTTGTCCCCACACCTGCAGACAGAAAGGCAGGAGCAGACGGAGCTTGTCCCTAGTCACTGCAGGTAATGTTTAGGACAGTTTGTGAGATCTGTTCCTCAGGTGGTACAAGCTGGGGTAAGGTCTGGAAAAGGAGGTTACCAGTTGGCTCCTCCGTAAATCATGCCCAGGTACAGCACCAGAGAGTATTTCCCTACTGTAGCTAGGGGGAGTTCGAAGGGGAAAATCAGCAAGAGCTTGTGAAGCAGCACACGGCCCCTGTGAAATCCAGGGAATTAATCGAATTTGGAAAAAATGTAGCTGCCTCTCCCAGAGAGGGGGAAGAGTCTCTTCCAACACAGCAAGGAGCACAGATCTCCCTGGCAGCTTTTCATGCCTATCTGCCTGCTGACATACTGACACAGAAAGCGGCCCATTTTCATGGGTGTGATAATGAGTGAATAATCAGAATTTTTGGAGCACTTCCTTTTCCTCCATGACATTTTCTGACTACCTTCCCTGTGCCATTAGTGAGCAGCCTGTCACAGTTCTAAGCAACTGACTCTTTTCCGGTTCCCCAGCCTGTGTTTCAAGGCTGTCCTGGATGTTGGTCCAGGGAAAACCCAAAAGTTTCAACAGTCCCTAAGTGCCTTCTTCAGCAGAAACTTCTGAAGCTGATAAACCCCGTTTGCACATCACGTTCTACACCAGGTCTAGACACAAGTATAAATGCTAGTTACAGCGTGGTACATTTGCTTCCTAGCAAGA
>NW_009191642.1:0-280 GCF_000690835.1 Fulmarus glacialis | reverse complement strand
CCCATTAAAAAAAAAAAAAAAAAAAAATCACTCCCACGCGAAGAAGGGAAATGAATTTGAACTGAAAAGCAAAGAGTTGGGCCTCGGCAGATAACGGAGGCTGACTGCAAATCCCAGCTCTAGAGACGGCTGGTAAAAGCCTTTCAGCAAACCTCGACTGCACAGCGCACGGGGAGCGCAGCCCCCGCACAGACGCCCGCAAGCAGCGCACGGCCGGCCCTCGCAGCGCACCCGGGGTGAAAGCGGGAGCGAGTGCGGTCGCGGGTGGCTGGGGCAGGGC